>NC_031967.2:22142648-22420148 GCF_001858045.2 Oreochromis niloticus
AGGGCAAGATGAGGGGCGACAGTTCCAACAACATATTGAGGAATGGGGCTAGGAAGGTGTAATTAGCATGGGAAGAAAATAGAGGGAGGGATATAATTAGGAAGGGAGAAATGTAAGTAAAAACACTGGCTACTTTGAAGATGAGACACTGATATATGTTTTGGTGTGTGTTGGTTTAAATCCTTGAGTAATGTAGTTGCGAAACTTATTCTGCTGGCTGGTGAAAATGCCAAAATAAACCCTCCCGCCCTAAAGTGTTCCTGCAGTGGTGGGGTTGTGCGACTGTTGTGCGTCAGCGATTTATCTGCATACATCGGAAGAGCCGTTTAGGTGGCTGTGGCGATTGCAAAATGGAGGCCGCACCCGTTGAAGGTGCGCTAATGCTAAACCTTTGGATGACCACCAAAACGGCTCTTCCCATGTTCTCCGCTAAATCGCTGAACATGCTGTTTCAGCCTCTTCCACTTACCCTTCCATAAAATCATGTCGTTTCCATTTCTCTGTCTAGGATGAGTTCCAGAAAATCCTGAATGACGCTGGAGACAAGCTGGTGGTGGTGGACTTCACAGCCGAGTGGTGTGGCCCCTGCCAAATGATGGCCCCAATTTTTGTTGTATGTGATGTCAAATCTAAAAATATGTTATTTAGTTTTTTAGCTTATTGTCTCATGAGCTTTTGCATGTCCAAAATTCACAAAGAATCTCAAGTTTCTTTCGGTCCCTCACAGATTACAATAACTTGAGTCAGAGGAACCGCTATGGTACTGATGGTCTAGTCCAGCGCTCCCCAACCTTTTTTGCGCCACAGACCGGTTTATGTCCGACAATATTTTCACGTACCGGCCTTTAAGGTGTTGCGGATAAATACAACAAAATAAAACCAGAACTGGTACCAAAAAAAGATTTATTCATAACACACGGGAGAAGACTGAGGGAAATCGAGGTAACGATAAAAACGGTTAAAAAAATAACGATAAAAACCGATAAAACCCTGAAAACCATACATTTCACAACCGAGCCTCATCTCTCGTGGCCCAGTACCAAACGATTCACGGACCGGGGGTTGGGGACCCCTGCTCTAGTCTCCTACTATGCAGAGCTTCATTGTGATCCCCATGCAACTGCAGCAATGTGACAATTAAATAAGAGAACCTATTGACAAGGATCAAAACTCTTGTGATCCGTGTGACGTCGCAGATGTGGTGTACATGCTCTCGTGTTGACTCGCCGATCCTCTCTCCTGCAGGAGATGTCAGAGGAGCCTGTCAACGCAAACGTGATTTTCCTGAAGGTGGACGCAAATGATGGCAAGGTAAGCCTCTGTTTGGCTTGGAAGCCTGGAGAATCATTAGGATTACTTCATCTGCTGCTGAACCCACTTTAGTTTCCCATGTGTGGATTTATTTTATTTCTGTTTTCATGTCATTGCATGAAAATAAAAGTCATTAGGCAGCATAGGTTTCTAGGTTAAAGATTTATTTTTCTCTTGGAAAAACTCCTAGCTAACTCATGTGACCGTCTGTAAACGACTGCTTTGGTCCGGCCAGGTTAAACAACACGGACTGTAATCAAACTAGCCTTGACTCTGCACAACTGGCAACACTGAAGTCTGAAGGAGAGGCTTTGTCTGATGTAGACAGGCTCTTGTGTAACTTATTAATATGCATAAAAGCTGCAGAAGCCTGTGTTTTTCACCATATTAATGTATTTATTTGCACATGTCTTGGCCTCTTGCCACATCTACAGCTGCCCAAGTTTGTCTCAGCCGGCCATAGTCAGGGGCGATGAGTGTTGATGACCCCGTCAGCTCATCTGATATCTTTGCTTTGTCTTTCAGGATGTGAAGTCCTTCTATAATGTCACCCGCATGCCCGCATTTCACTTTTACAAGAATAACCAGAAGGTAAGTCAAAGTGGCTCATGTAGCTGGATGGAGATGGTTAGCATGTAGTGAGTTTGAGCCTGGAAACAATGAAGGTTATGCAATGACGATCACAATCTCAGTATTATTTTCAACTGGCACATATGAGATCCGTGTTGCCCTAAGGATTCCCTCTTAATCTTGCACAGTAAACCTCTAAAGGCAGATCATACATGATTCATTTAATATTTTCTAATGACTTAAACAGCAAAGCAAATAACCTTTTCAACCAATGGATGCAAGCTTGAAACCAGACCTCCATTCAGATTCAAGATTCAAGAGCTTTATTGTCAATACAGTAGTATATACAGTGTACTGAAATGCTGTTTGACCCTAAGCCCCCCATGGTGCATTTATAAATATATAAATGTAACCCGGGTTAAAAAAGATGCATAAATAGTAAAAGATAAGTAAAGTCTAAGAATATAAATACCAAAGAGTTAAATTCATTTGTTAAATTTGTTGTATATTAAAAAGATCAAAGTTCATGTAAAATGATTAAAAACATGTTTGCATTGTTTAAAATAAGTTATCTTTCTTTTCTTGTGAATTGCTTGGGAGAACTGTAATTTCCTACGGGGATATGGTCTGTGAAGGTAACACAGGGTGGAAAGAAAAAAAGAGCGCGAGGACACAGGGTGGTGGTGGTGCGTGAGTTACACGGAGCATCCGGAGAATTTAGCTTGTTTTTAAGTACTAGTAGTAAGTGTGTTTTGACTTTTCGGAAAGAGAAGTCACAGTGTTGGTAAGCTAGTGACATGACACGTAAAGTTTCGGCGTGAAGCTGCTGGACTGTGTGTTTTGTTTACTGCGGCCGTGCACACATTAAGTTAAAGTGAGGCTAACCCAGCCATTCGCTAATAAGGACTACTGTAGACTGCCGTTTCGCTAAAGTTGTGGGACGTAAAAAGCTGCAGAGGATCGTTACCGAACTGGATAGCGACGGACACAGACCCCAGATAGTCACTCTGAGTGCCCGCGTCACTCTGAGTACCTCTGGCAACGTGGGAAGCTAAAACAGGTAGCTTGTGGAGCACGTGGAGATCACGGACCTAATCTCATCATCTACTGCATTCAGAGCGGAGTGTTTCTGAAGGAGCTGAAGACAACCTGTTGCCTGGATTAATCTGGTGGGAATTGCAAGTTTCACAAGGTACTGAGTTTATTTATTTCTTTTTGCTCGTTGAGTGAAGAACTTCCGATTTGGAGATCGTTTTGGATTTATACTGGAGTAATACAGGCCTGCAACGTAGGATTTATCTCTGCCGGCTTTAGGTTTAGTTTGGGACTATAATTGTTTTATCACTGGTGGTTTACACTGTATATGTGGAGATTCTGTGTACAGCTGGTAAATTGCTGAGTGTTTTTTGGTTTCCCTGAATATTGAAACCTGCCATTTTATTATTTTGTTGTTTATCATTGTTTGGTAAATTAAAAGAGGGTTGCAATGCTCTACTATACAATGTGTATGACATGATTTACTGCACCGTTAGACACTGTTGTTCATTTTAGTGTGTAGTGCTACTGTTAAGGAATAAGCTTCACTGATCCCAAAAACAAAAGAGAAGTTAATTTAGGAATATCGTACGAGAGTACACTGGAAAAAGAACCCAAAGCCCATTTATTTAATGATATTGAGTAAATGAGGGCTACATAAAATGGAGGCACCGCTGGGATGTTTTTGGGTCTCATAGAAGTATTACAGAGGCAACACGCTTAAAAAAAAAAAAAAAAAAAAGTTAACCTACAGTAGCTAGTTTACATTTCTTAGTATTTTTGGCTATAAAGAGTGTGGCAGACCACACCGGGCTTGCTTCAGAGCTGAAGAGGTGGTGTCGGGGTGAAGGTTTGGAGGAAGCTAAAGCACTCTTGGTTCTGGTTCCAGAAGAAGTGGAAATAGCCCAGATAGAAGAAACCTTGGAGACTATTAAGTGTCTAGGGCGAGTCCGGGTTAGAGGGTGCTTGTTCCACACCTCCTTGAGCTGCCTAATGGTTCTCTGCGAGTGCAAACAAAGTATACCTAAAGATAATGTGCCCAAGGAAGTGCTGGACCAGCACAGTGGTGAGAAATGGCCGATAGTGACTCTTAATGAATATGCAGCTCCTGACGATTTTGCTGTGAAGTTGAAGAGTCTCCTAGACACTGAGGGTAGGTCTATTGAAGACATAAAAAGCTTATTTCTCAGCCCTGCTCCTCCGCAGCCCAGCTCTGATCTTTCCGTAAACTCCACTGAGTCTGTCTTGCAAGCGGTTGGTGATTTTTTTTTTTTTTTTTGTTGTTGTTGTTGTTGTTGTTTTGGTTTTTTGAGGGGGGGGGGGGGGGGGGGGAAGGCACGTAAACCACAAGCTGAAGGTGGTTATCGGCGTTTGGGGCTGTTTTCAGGGAACTTGCCAGTTCCCCCTAGTGAAGACCCCTTTGACCATTGGCTTGAGCAGGCATGGCTCATGGTAGAGGAAAGTGACTGCACAGACAAGGAGAAAAGGCGCAGGTTGATGGAAAGTTTAAAGGGGCCAGCGTTGGAGATTGCCAAATCAGTTCGGGAGTCAGACCCCGAGGCAGGCCCTGTTGAATACTTGGAGGCGTTGGAAAGCACATTTGGCAGTGCTGAGTCTGGGGATGATCTCTATTTTGCTTTCCACTTAATGCAGCAACAACAAAGTGAAAAACTGTCTGATTTTCTGAGGCGTCTGGAGAGGGCCCTCAGTAAAGTTGTTTAGAGAGGAGGATTTCCAGCTTCTAGCAAAGACGAGGCTCGCCTAGAACAACTTCTGAGAGGGGCTGTTGCTTCCGATCTCATGCTAATTAATCTGCGCCTGAGAGAAAGAAAGTCCAATCCTCCAACTTTCCTCCAACTCTTAAGTGAGATTCACACAGAGGAAGAGTATGAGGCATCAAGGAGAAAACTAAATATCTCAGTCCAGCATGTACAGACAAAAGCTTCAGGGACTGGCAATACTGAAATACAAAGTCTCAAAGCTGAGGTTAAAGAGCTTAAGGCCAAGTTAGTCACCTGCATGACTAAGCCCCCTGATGTCAAAGAGAAAGACTCGTCCTCAGTGCAGTCAAGTGAGCACGGTGACACCAAAGAATTGACTGCTTTGAAAAAACAAGTGAAAAGACTGCAGCAGAAAGTAGCCCAAAGAGATACTGCTCCAGACTCCTCTTTAAAACTGGCTACCGTGGCAGCAGTAGAGGCTAACTCAAAGACAAGGACCCTTTATCAGAACAGAACGCCTTTGGGTGAGCAGTTCTGTTACCGTTGTGGGGAAAATGGACATTTTGTTGCAAAGTGTCAAAATCCTGAAAATCAGAGCAAAGTTATACGAAAGCTCATCCAAACTGTCAAGACACTGAAAGAAAGTGCAGGTACTTCAACAAGTAATGCCACTGACACTGACTGCCATGTCAAGCAGGGTCTTCTGACTTCTTCCATCCCAGCTGGAATTCCAGAAGGACTGATTGGGCCCCCAAGTATTGTGCCACTTAAAGTGAATGGACAGCCCTGTGATGCCTTATTTGACAGTGGATCACAGGTCACCATAATATTTGAGTCCTGGTACAAAGTCCATCTGCCTTCCATCCCAGTGCATCCGGTCACTGGTCTCAACATTTGGGGTTTAAGTGAGTCCAATGTCAGTTACCCCTACCTTGGCTATGTTGTGGTAGATGTTGAGTATCCGGCTGAAGTGACTGGTACCAAACACACAGTACCAGTTCTTGCCTTGATCTGTCCAAGCCCAAAAGAAGAGCAGATTCCTGTCATTGTTGGCACTAACACCAGCCATGTCCGCAATTTTGTACAGGAATCTAGAAAAGAGGGGCGTGACATAACCAAAAGCCTGGGCATCCAAATTCACAGGGAGTCGCTACCCACACTCACAGACTCCATCCCCCTAGGCTCTCGGGATGACCAGGTTGGCTGTGTGACTTGGCAAGGTTCAGATCCCTTGTCCTTACCCCCTGGAAAAGACTTGCAAATAACCTGCAAAGTTCATTTTCAACAGACAGTTGGCAAAGAGATCTTGATGTTTGACTCTTCTCCCTTAGCTCCTCTGCCGGGTGATGTCCTGCTACAACCCATGGTTGTGCCAGCCAATGCGGTACAGGTTAACAGCTTCAGGATCCTGGTGCAGAACCAGTCCGCCAGGGAAACCGTTATCCCTGTTGGAACCGTCATGGGTCACCTTTATCGCACCGAAAGTGTCATCTCCATGCCCAGTAAAAAACCAGAGACGACAGCATTTGACAGCAGGCAGATCGACTTTGGTGACTCTCCTGTGCCTGAAGAGTGGAAGGACCGGCTTAAACAGAAACTAGCGGAACGCTCCCACGTTTTCTCAGTCCATGAATGGGACGTTGGCCTTGCAAAAGAGGTGGAGCACACCATCCGCCTGGCTGACACAAGACCTTTTCGGCAAAGATCACGTCGACTGGCACCTGCAGACATAGAGGATGTAAGAAAACATCTGCAAGAGTTACTGTGCCGGCATCATTAAAGAGTCCCGTAGCCCCTATGCCTCGCCGATTGTAATAGTTAGGAAGAAAAATGGAACCATACGGATGTGCATAGACTACAGGCTCCTTAATAGCTGGACCGTGCCAGACCAGTACACGACCCCCTGCATTGACGAAGCACTGGATTCTTTGTCTGGGAGCAAATGGTTCACAGTGCTGGATCTGCGTAGTGGATACTACCAGATTCCAATGGCGGAGGAAGATAAAAAGAAGATGGCATTCATCTGCCCCCTAGGCTTCTTCCAGTTTGAGAGAATGCCGCAGGGAATAACAGGAGCGCCTGCGATTTTCCAGCGTCTAATGGAAAAAACAGTCAGAGACATGAACCTCCTCCAAGTCCTGGTTTACTTGGACGACCTGATTGTCTTCGGAAAGTCGCTGGAGGAACACGAAGAGCGGCTCATTAAAGTCCTAGATCGTCTTGGAGAAGCAGGACTAAAGATTCCCCTGGACAAATGCCAGTTTTGTCAGCCACAGGTGAAGTACCTTGGGCATATTGTGTCTGCCCAAGGTGTCTCTCCTGATCCGCAGAAGATTGAGGCTGTTACCACCTGGCCTCAGCCCCACGATCTAAAGTCTCGGAGATCGTTCTTAGGTTTCTGCGGATACTACAGGCGATTCATTGCTAACTATGCTGCCATTGTGAGACCGCTCACTGAACTGACCAAAGGCTATGCTCCAATACAAAAGAGCAAGAAAAAGAGTCTAGACCTCAACAAGTCCTACTTGAAAGAGTCAGAACCATTTGGAGATCGGTGGGATGACTCCTGCAGCAAAGCCTTTCAGCAGATCATCCACTGCCTAATCCATGCACCGGTATTAGCCTTCGCTGATCCTACCAAGCCCTATGAGCTCCACGTGGACGCAAGCTTCAAAGGACTGGGGGCTGTCCTATACCAGCTACAAGAAGGGGACCTACGGCCGGTTGCATTTGCCAGCAGGAAGCTAAGTCAGGCTGAGAAGAGGTACTCCATACATCAGCTGGAATTCCTGTCGTTAAAGTGGGCTGTGGTGGATCACTTTCACGACTATCTGTATGGGGCGCACTTTACAGTGCGTATAGATAATAACCCCTTGACTTATGTTCTGTCTACGGCAAAGCTCAATGCCGTGGGACACAGATGGTTAGCTGCTTTGTCCACATATGACTTCAATGTCCATTACAGACCAGGCAAGCATAACATAGATGCAGACATCCTCTCCAGAAACTTTGACGCTGACACTGAATGGGAGACTATACCAGAGGCAGCTGTTAAATCCATCTGCAAAAGTGTACGAGTGTCAGAAAGCCCAGAGTGTCCCACCAGATGTGTCGACCAAACTGGGGCTTCCCCGGAATGCATCCCTGACCTCTATGCATTTCCTCTTACAATGGAGTTACAGTCACTGGAACACGTCTCAAAAGCTGATCTCGCTAAGGCACAGAAAGAGGATCCAGTCATTGGTCCAGCGGTCAAAGCTGTCCAACAGAATTTATGGACAGGCAACAGTCCGGAGCTGTCGCTCCTAAAAAGAGAGAAAAATAAGCTGACTCTGCTGAGTTTTCCTAAAACAGGAAAAACCAGCTTCCAGGGTTATCTACAAATGGGACAGTGAGGCTGAGGAGGTCCTGCAGGACTGCTTTGAGACAACTGAGAACACCAGCCCATCTACATCAACGGTGTCAAGGTCGAAAGGGTCAGCAGCTTCAAGTTCCTTGGAGTCAACATCACTGAGGACTTCTCCCGGACCCTTCACACAGACACTGCTATCAGGAAAGCTCGCCAGCGGCTTTACTTCCTGAGGAGGCTGAGGAAGTTTGGCATGAACGCCAGCATCATCTCAAATTTCTACAGGTGTGCAATTGAGAGTTTGCTGACGAGCTGCATCACAGTTTGGTACGGAAGCTGCTCTGCCAGCAGCCGTAAATCACTACAGAGGGTGGTGAAGGCAGCAGAGCACATCACTGGCACAAGGCTTCCTGCCATTCAGGACATTTATCTCCAGCGATGCCTCCGTAAAGCACACAGCATCATCAAGGACCACAGCCACCCAGCACATCAGCTGTTCTCCTTGTTACCATCTGGCAGACGTTACAGGAGTCTGTCTGCTCAGACTACAAGGCTTAAAAACAGTTTCTACCATCAAGCCATACGACACCTCAACCACAACACTTAAACACACACAACACAGGACTCAGAAGCTACCCTGCAGCTTCACAAGTACTCTGTTTAATCTGCACTGGTCACTTCACTTTATTGTTATTGTAATTTATATTTAAAAAGTGCAATACTGTAATTTTCTGCTGCTCATTCCTGTGCAATATCCCATCTGCCCTCCCGTCATATTTCTTTTCAAGATTTTCTTATTTAATCACTAGTGTACATATATTTATATTTATAGATACATATATATTTAGTCATCTTTTCTCTTTTACCATGTCTCTCTAATATTTTGCTCTTTACTATTTTTCTATTTTTTATTTTATTTTATTATTATATTATATTTTATTATATTTTCTCCTACTGTATCATGCTGCTGAGTGACCGCTGCTCGTCAAACACATTTCATTGCAATGTTGACCCTGTGCTAACTTGCATATGACAAATAAAACTGAAAACTGAAACTGAAAACTGAACTGACGGTCTGCTCTACCGCATCACCAAACGTCACTCAGGGGAGGAGGTTCATCAGCTAGTCCTGCCAAAGGTGTATCATGACGTTGTGTTGAGATCAGTACACAATGACTCAGGACACCTCGGTATAGAGAGAACTCTGGGTTTACTCCGTCAGAGATTTTACTGGCCAAGAATGTTGCAAGACACTGAGCAATATATCAAAAGTTGTGGTGAATGCATAACACGCAAGACTCCTGCCCAGAGAGCCGCACCGCTTCACCAGATCTCCAGCAGTGGACCTATGGATCTGGTGTGCATTGACTTTCTCTCAATGGAGACGGATTCCAAGGGGATGAGAAATGTTTTAGTGTTCACCGATCACTTCACACGCTATGCCCAGGCATTCCCGACCAAGAATCAGATGTCTCAAACAGTGGCCAAAACCTTAGTGGCTAAGTTTTTCGTCCACTATGGTCTTCCGGCTCGTATCCATTCAGACCAGGGGCGAGACTTTGAGAGTCGTCTGATCAAAGACTTGTTGAAGCACATGGGGATAAGGAAGTCACGGACTACTCCGTATCACCCGCAAGGAGACCCTCAGCCAGAGCGGTTCAATCGAACGTTGCTTTCAATGTTGGGTACTCTAAGCACAGAGAAGAAACGTCAGTGGAGCCAGCATGTCCCTTATTTGGTCCATGCTTATAACAGAACAAAATGTGATGCAACTGGTTTTTCACCGTACTTCTTAATGTTTGGTCGTAAAGCCAGACTGCCAGTGGACTTGTGCTTTGGGACCACAATTGACAAAGCTGAGGAAGGTCACTCACGCTATGTGTCAAAGCTTAAAGAAGATCTCCGTCAAGCCTACAAGCTAGCATCCGAGACGGCAGACAAAGTCCATCAGAAGAACAAAAAGGGCTATGACAAGAGAGTTGGTTTCCAGTCTCTTCGTCAGAGAGTGAATACTATGAGCCTCAGAGATACTACTACTACACTCAAGAAAGAGTGAGAGAAGGATTAAGACAGGCTCTTAGATCTCAAGCAGTGCCATAAGAGGATTGTGCAAGTGACAAGGTCAGTGATGAAACTGCTTCTGATGAGCGCAGTGAAAATGAGGGACTGCCACTGGAGGATGGAGACGTTAATCAGGACAGTGAGACTGAGCCCAACCAAATGGTGGAGGAGGAGTCTGACCAAAATGAAGAAGATGATGAAGATTCTGCCCCAGAACCCGATCTGGATCCCAGAACAGCCCGGTCTGCCAAAACTCAGAAACCAAATACACACCGTAATCTGTTGGGTAACACTCCTACACTAAGGCCCAAGAGACAGATTAAACCAGTAGTTCCTTTAACGTATGATGAGCCAGGAAAAGCTAAAGATCAGCCTATCACTATTATACATAGAGGGGTTGTCATCACTATAGGCAAAGATTAAGAGCCATAGTATGTAGAAAGGGTCATCCTAATTCCCAAGAAGTTCTTGCAGTTCCTTGGTAGTCTGTTGAGGACACCAGACATTTAGTGGGGGGAGGGTGTAACCCGGGTTAAAAAAGATGCATAAATAGTAAAAGATAAGTAAAGTCTAACTCTTTGTTATTTATATTCTTAAATTCATTTGTTAAATTTGTTGTATATTAAAAAGATCAAAGTTCATGTAAAATGATTAAAAACATGTTTGCATTGTTTAAAATAAGTTATCTTTCTTTTCTTGTGAATTGCTTGGGAGAACTGTAATTTCCTACGGGGATATGGTCTGTGAAGGTAACACAGGGTGGAAAGAAAAAAAGAGCGCGAGGACACAGGGTGGTGGTGGTGCGTGAGTTACACGGAGCATCCGGAGAATTTAGCTTGTTTTTAAGTACTAGTAGTAAGTGTGTTTTGACTTTTCGGAAAGAGAAGTCACAGTGTTGGTAAGCTAGTGACATGACACGTAAAGTTTCGGCGTGAAGCTGCTGGACTGTGTGTTTTGTTTACTGCGGCCGTGCACACATTAAGTTAAAGTGAGGCTAACCCAGCCATTCGCTAATAAGGACTACTGTAGACTGCCGTTTCGCTAAAGTTGTGGGACGTAAAAAGCTGCAGAGGATCGTTACCGAACTGGATAGCGACGGACACAGACCCCAGATAGTCACTCTGAGTGCCCGCGTCACTCTGAGTACCTCTGGCAACGTGGGAAGCTAAAACAGGTAGCTTGTGGAGCACGTGGAGATCACGGACCTAATCTCATCATCTACTGCATTCAGAGCGGAGTGTTTCTGAAGGAGCTGAAGACAACCTGTTGCCTGGATTAATCTGGTGGGAATTGCAAGTTTCACAAGGTACTGAGTTTATTTATTTCTTTTTGCTCGTTGAGTGAAGAACTTCCGATTTGGAGATCGTTTTGGATTTATACTGGAGCAATACAGGCCTGCAACGTAGGATTTATCTCTGCCGGCTTTAGGTTTAGTTTGGGACTATAATTGTTTTATCACTGGTGGTTTACACTGTATATGTGGAGATTCTGTGTACAGCTGGTAAATTGCTGAGTGTTTTTTGGTTTCCCTGAATATTGAAACCTGCCATTTTATTATTTTGTTGTTTATCATTGTTTGGTAAATTAAAAGAGGGTTGCAATGCTCTACTATACAATGTGTATGACATGATTTACTGCACCGTTAGACACTGTTGTTCATTTTAGTGTGTAGTGCTACTGTTAAGGAATAAGCTTCACTGATCCCAAAAACAAAAGAGAAGTTAGGATTAAAGAAACTGAGTTAAATCTCATTTAAATCAAGGTTTGGGTTGTTAGTGAAAAGCCTATTGTGTCCTATTTTACAATTCATTGAGGATAAATGAAAAATTATGTAATTTTTTTAAATGCCATTTTTAACTCAATGTCCTCCTCTTTCAGGTGTATGAGTTCACTGGTGCTGATGAAGCTCAGCTACATCAAAAAGTGAGAGAGCTCAGATGAGGTGTCCCGTGAACACACGTACACTGAGAAAAAACCTCCCCACCAAAAACAAAATGTGCCTCACATTATTTTCGGTATTACTGTGTTACTCCTGACAATGAAGTCTGTCCCGCACAGTCAATAATATATCCACATATCTTGTAACAGGTTAATGTCCCTGTCTTAACAACAGGCTGCAATATGAAGCTGCTCAGTACTTTTAATTCCGTTTTTAATGACAGTTTGACTGTGATCCTGAATTACTTTGTATGTGTTGTGTTCAAAAAGTTTAATAAATGAATTATGAATGGACTGGCGTTTTGTACTTTGATAAAAATGTCAGAATAGTTTATACATATACTGCAGATCATCATGCCAAGAATTTTTACAAGTGTTGTGGAAGTATGTAGCAGCATATGTTGGAGCTGGCAGTCAACAGCAGACACTATATCGCTCTGTTTGTGCAAGGGGACCCGATCCTTGGGGTGAACCAATTTTTGGCGCAGCGTGTTTTGGGAAAACATGCTGACACATAAGGGCTTTTGCTGGTGAACTTGATGTGTTGGTCCATTAGCACATTTTGAAAACCAGCCAACAACTGCATGATGTGGCAAAGGTTTGGGCAATATGCAGGAAATTGGCTCACATCTGTGGACTGCATGTGAGAAGTTCTTGTGTTAGACCCTCCTACAGCCACTGAACTCACTTGTTCCAACTTACACCAACAGGTTGTTTGTACTGTGCTTTTTGAGCACCAGCATTTGTGTTTTTCTTCAAATGCATGAACTGGTTCTTAATTAGGTACTGGTAAAATGCCAAACCAGTGGTTAAAACCGGCTTATCAGGCTGCTGTTCTACTGTGTGTGAGTGAGCCTTTGTTTGAGCACAAGTGAGGAAGAGGGGACACACACACACACACACACACACACACACACACACACACACACACACACACACACACACACAAAACAAATATCAAATTAAGATTTGAGAAATGCTTTGTGTAACACACACATAGTTTCTACTCTGAGTGTATCTCACACAGCCAGACGTCCAGCTATACCGTGAACAAGATACTCAACAAAAATGCATTGAAATAGGAAAATATGAGTCTTGAGAATGAGGTTTGCAGCAGCTTTGGGCCATTTAACATCATGCACACAAACAAAGTCAGCACAAACACATCAGGACAGCAACAGTGTGTGCAGGAAGGCAGGAAAGAGCACAAACACAACCACTGTCCAGGGAAACTTTTGCCTTTATCAGCCTAAGTTTTTAATATTTCATATGTAAAACATCTGAACGGTCATTTGAGTTTCAGACTGCACACAGGGACTCAGTGTGGAGCCCAATCTGTGTTTTGACTTTTTGCTTTAGTGTCTGTACTTCTGTACAGATAAGAACGAGTCCAACATGCACCAGACAGACAGATAAAAATATATTTGTTCATTTGGTAAGAGCAGCTCTAAAGTCCTCTGTGTTAGTCTGATAAATGCAACATTTCATCTTATTATAAAATAAATGTGATCAACAGGAACCTGATTTCAGGCTGATAAAATTGTCTTCATGTTTTTATTTCAAATGTGACCTTTCTATTGATTTTTAACCCTTTTCTTTATTTTATGTATAGCAGTAAACAATGTTTTTAGAATGACTCGCATAAAACTGGTGGGAGTCAGAATAAAGAGTCAAGAATCAGGTTCTTAAATCCTGAATAAAACCTACTGATGTCTTGCATGGCTGATTTTTTTAAATCCCAAATGTTTTAACATATAACAAATATTTTAAACAAAATGTCTTAAAACAATGCCACTTGAGTATTTTTGCCTAGTTACCAAAAAGAATGAGATAAGTGCACCTCAGGCTGTTACTCAGGTGAAACTGTTGTGGCATCAGAAGTTGTTTTTCTTGTTAAGGGTGAGGTTTTTCCTGGATCCAGTCTACAGAAAGTATTCACACAGTTTATGATACAGAGAAAGATAAGAGTTGGTGGAACTTCCATTTACGTTGACTACCTGAAACACAGAGGTAGGAAATCCCCCAAAGACCCCACCCAAAATCTTAGTAACCTAACCTGCTTCCATACAGCTGTTTTCTGTGGACTGTCTTTCATTATAGCGAGATCTTTCTTCTCCTGCATTGTGTTGGTTTTTATACATGTGTTGGTTTTTATACATCAAATTTCATTGTCTGCGTTTACCCTGAGGTTTAAAAGTCCTGTGTGTTTCACTCTGTTGCCCTTGTGAAGCACTTGTGTAACTTGGATTACATTACTTAAAACATATCACAACCTTTTTGTAGCATGTCTGGAAATGTTTCTCAGCTCTGAGTGACAGGTCACTCCTGATGTATGACTCAAAAACCAGAACATTTCAACAAACTCAGATTAACCCAGATTAAGAGCAGCTGAGTGCGTGACTTCTTGTCACAGCACCGGGCTGACAGGACTCATAAACATATAAACCATAATGTACATAAAATACACAGTGACTTAAAAGAAATCAATAAATACACAAACACTTCACCTTCCTCAGACTGCATGAGTAACTGGAACCACTCACTGTCGGATGCTAAAATTACACTGTTACTAGAGCCATCCAGTCGTTCTCTAAAAGTGAACATTAACTTTCTTAAAAGTGCTTTAAAAGTCCAAACACCCAGAGCTACAAACTGACTGGCACTACCCCCTCTAGGTATCCTGACCACAAGGGGGCAGTATATAATGGTATGCAACAAACAAACATAAACAAAATCACTTAAACTGGAAGTGAACAAAAGCAGAATTAGTGTTAAACTGTATTTGCCTGCACATAGAGCTTACATCGTTGTCTGTATATGTCATCATCATCATTTATTTGGTCAGTAGTAAAGTAACAGAGGTATTTCCCTTTTTTGAAATAAAAAATGTGTTAAACCCCTGGACTAAAGAAAAAATGCTCCAAGTGGGCGAGGTGCTAATTCCGGGCCATGACCAAAATGGAGGCCCAAGAGTCCCAAACAAAACGTTCACAAAACTCACAGGGGAACAGAGTCCGAAACATAGTTCAGGTGGCCAGCCTGGGGCCCGATAGCACAGAAGGCCAGGATGGGACAGTTCAGGAGGCCGGCCATGAAGAAGGCCGTGGCGGCACACAAAAAGTTCAGGAGGCCGTCCACGCAGAAGGCGGAGGCGGCCACAGAAGTCCGGAGGCCGGCCACGCAGACGACGACGACGACCAGCCAGCGGCCTAGAAAACGGCCAGTGAAGATGAGGTGCCAGACGTGGACCGGATGGCGGCGTGCCAGCAGCAGAACCAGGCAAGGATGAGGAGAAGGATGAGGCAGAAGCTGCTGCCGAAGCTGAACCAGGCGGGGCTGGAGCTGATACAGAGGCCGGGCCAGGCGAAGCTGAAGCGGCAGAGGCCGGGCCAGGCGAAGCTGAAGCGGCAGAGGCCGGGCCAGGCGAAGCTGAAGCTGCTGCTGAAGCGGCAGGTGATGCTGAAGACAAAGTTGCTGCAGCGGACGAGGAAGCAGACACGGAGGCTGGGCCAGGCGGCGCTGAAGGCGAAGGCACGGAGGCAGAAGCAAAAGCTGCAGCTGGCACGGAGGCAGAAGCAAACCATGCGGTGCAGCTTTTTAATATTGCTTAATTTCCCGCTAACATAAACGGCGGGGTCTTGCGGGAGATCGGGGCTTTCTCTAATGAGTTTGACTGTTGAGCTGATGTTTTTCGGAGATCTCTTCCTCAACCATCCGTGTCAGCTCGTCAGCGCCCTCGTGTCACTGTTCCGGGACGTTAAGAGCGCTGGCGATGGCGGCTGAGATCGAGTCTCCGAGGGATGGGCTTATTTTCCCCGCATCTAAAAGCTCCGGATCTTCCTTCGTCATGCGATCCTGAATAACAGGAAGGGCATTTTTGAGGATTCTACTAGAGGCGATCTGAATGATTTCACAAATCATATCAGCGAGCACCGCTTGGACGCCTGAGTCGTATGCGCCACTTTCTATCATGCTCCACTGAACCCCGGAGAGCCTTTCAAAGCACCTGTTGATAGGTGGCATAATCTGGTCTGGTGTGACCATGACTGAATTTTCCTTTTCGCTGCGTGTTAACATGGTTGTATCGCACATTAGATTTTCTGGGTTTGAGAGAACAGCTGGATAATTTCCTTGTTTTGGAGAACGCCGACTGTTGAACATTTGCAAACAGATGAGCAGTAATGTTTCTGTGTGAGAGCCCCTATTTAAGGCTTTCCCTGCCTGTGACATGGCTGATGGATCAAAGCAGAAGCGAATTGCCAGTGACATCACAAACAACGCACGGACACCGATAGGGCTTTGGAGCGTGATGTCACGGGAGTGGGTGTGACCGCCGAGGCGCCATTTTTGCAGGCCAAACAAAGGGCTAAAGGAGCGAATGCATCAGCAATTGTTGGCATTTGCTGTGTTGTCGGTTGAACTGTTAGATCGCACAATCGGGAAGGGAATGAGCTGAAAAATGGGCTCTTTTTATCCTTTCCCCACCTGGAAGCAACGTGAGGGATGTTACCAAAAGAATGCATCTAGCCTGGATAGCAGCTGTGAGACGAGCTGATATCCAGTCCTCTTCCATCCACAGATAACTGGAAAATGTTCTCCAGACATTTTCATTCAGGTAAGTTCTAAATATGTTCATATTACTCTTTATAGCCTTTTAGTTTTATTTTCAGTACATTCTGAGGTCATAGCAAATTAGAACAAACATCCTAAGTGATTTTGTAGATCTACGTTCTATTTATAGAGTTGCTAATTGTTTTTCATTATTGCAGCAAACCAGCCTATGAAATGGATTAAACAAATCCTGACTGGGTTCCAACGCTACATACACTCCGAAATCCCTGCTTCAAACTACATGCTGCATACCACCATGCCAATCAGATTACTTCTTCCATGTGAGGGTGAAGAGGTGACTTGTCTGGATAAGATGGTGAAGGTTTGCTGCGTTTTGGTGAACATGTGCCCCAGTGTGGTAGTAAAACCAGGTTAAAATGCTCTTGTTAAATACTCTTAAAAGTCTTGTGCTGTATATGTAGTGATAAGTTTTCAAAAGAGACAGTAAATTACAGAATGCTAGTAGTGGGTGATATTATTTAAATGCTGTCACAATTTTATGTGAACATTGTGTCATTTGTAAACTATACATGACGCTGATTCTACATTGTAACTGATGTGATGTTCTAGAAAAGTGGGTTTAATTAAAAAAAGGCAAAAAAAATTATGTTTCTTTATTCAACTTTTGAACAGTGTTACTTAGTAAGTACATATTCAGTAAATGCAAATTATTTACATGCCAGTGCACTTCAGGCACAAATGTAGACCCCCTAAGTAAAGCATTATGGGTTATTCAGAACAGAACTATGCTTGGAGAAATATTTTCCCATCAGTTGAGACAACTCCTCCACAGTAGCAGGTGGGATTTTTCTTTTTTGAGGACGGCTCCTTTTACCTCTCACTACGGATGGTCTGTTTATGTTTTGATTGAAAGCCTTTTTTTGGGCAGCTGGAGAGGAGAAGTCCATCTTATGGCCAACCACTGACTGTGTCTTGGGCATATTACCCAGCAAAACCCATATGCAGGTTCATCTGTAACAGTCCTTGTATAAATATATCAGGCTTAGTCAATAGCAGTTGGTCTTCAGGGTTTCTGCTCCACTGCCGTTATTTCATTTGGGTCCACATTTCCAATGCACGGTATTTTTTGCAAGTACCATCTCTTTGCATTTGAATCTGTCTCTATAACGTCCTTTGTCTTTTTAGCTGCTTTTAAGTATGGTTAGTAGCAATCTTCCTTCCAACACGGGGGGGTGGGGGTTGCATTCGCTAAAATGGTGCCGCGCTCCCACAATGCATTGCGGCGTGACATCACCTACAAAGTCCTATACCGATACTCTGAACAAAAACACAACGTTTCATTGTATTTCATAATACAATATATAATTCTATTATGTAATTGTAATAATAGAGCTTCATAATGACTACAGGACATCAGACTACTTATTCTTATTGCTTAATGATGCAGAATAATCATGTAGAAATAAAAAATCTGAAGTTGTGCGCTATTTGAACACGTTGCCTGCCTGCAGCACTAAAGGACTCTGTGAGAGACGTCTGTCTTTCCCTAGCAGCACCTGTCCCTCTCCTCCTCTTCAGTTGGCCTCAACATAAGCTCATAACATTCTGTGATATGATATTGCCTATTACATATTTGCTCTGATGTGTTTGACGAGGTTAGTGGTGTTGCCTCACAACACCTCACTGTGATGCCACTTGCATCGCAAACCACGTCTTGACTGTTTGTGGTGGTAAAATACGTCCACACATGACTCCGTTTAGGCTCAGCCCCTGTTGTGAGTGCGCACGCCAGGGGCTGCGACACATTTATACAGCTGTATTTCACATATGACTATGAAAGGCGTAAGAGGAAGTAGTTCCTTCCCATTTAGACGATCCAAATGATATAGTTTCTTTTCACTGTTAATGAAAAACTACAAATTTACCCCAAAGTACTAAAATATCGATATTTTAATATGAGAATCGATTCTAGAACATAAATTACTGGTATCGGAAGAATCGATATTTCAATATCGATCTGCACACCACTAGTCGAAGCGTCTCTTTGGAGCTTCCCATCCCTGCCATTTACACTCACATTCACGGGTAACTCAGAATCACTAATAAATCTAACCCAACTAACCGCATGTCTTTGGACTGTGGGAGGAAGAACCCACAACCCACAAACTCAGGATCTTCTTGATGTGAGGTAACAGTGCTAACCACTGCGCCACCGTACTTCGAAAAAACAGGAAAGATATTATTACAGGGCTTAATACACAATTATCTTTACTGTCCCTGACAGGTTAAGCCACTATAAACGACATACGCGTGGTGTGTGTATGCTTTTCTGCCCCTCCAGTGATTTTCCTGTGTTGAAATCTCACGTGATCTTGTGATATCTCGAATCCAGGCAAGATTGTATCACGTCATCTCAACAAGAATAAGTTTAAGCATCGAATTTCATACAGATCGTACATGATTTAATTATACTATGTGCTATAATCATTAAAATAAAAAGTTAAAAAAACACCGTTTTTTTTACTTTTTTGTTTTGAGATACATGAGTAGGGTCTGCTAGAGTTGGATGTCTCGAGACCGGTCTTGGTCTCAAGACTGGTCTCGACGGACTTTTGTCTTGGTCTTGGTCTCAGTCTTGTGTTCTCAAATCGACATAGTGTTCGGGAGATTTGGAGTCAACCATCAGCGGAGCGAGGGGTGGCTTACTGGGCTTAAGCCCGGGTCATTTTTTCAGAAGTATGGGGTCTTTTGGAGTGTAATTTGTTAGTTAGATGCCTGACTGACAACTGTATAAAGCAAAAACAACACACGAAGCGCAGAGCGCACCGTTGTAAATTCCCCCTAATTTTGGTATGATCCGAGCTCAGGCACTAAGCGACTGAGCACAGCACGCATGTGAGCGAGGGGAGAGAAGCTGCTGCCTGCGAGTTTGCTGCAGACAGAGGAGAGCTTAAGTTTGACCAGGTACCAAAGCAAATCATTCGTACTGAACTAATAATGTAAATATGACGTGTATCACAAAAGATTGATATCAAACTGATCACTTGGTTGCGTTACTTGCTCTTCGAGTGAATCAACAAATGGATCAATAAAAAGCCGAACAACAATGTTGATTTTTTAGAGTCTTAGCTTACATTTCATATTTTCAGTTGTTACCCTCCACGGCTAAACAAACTCTCTAAATCGGTTTCAATTGTGTACTGATGAACACAACAATGGACATAAGGAGCTTCTTTCAAAGAAAAAACTCAGGTAGATGTTATTTTATATATTATGCTTTGTATGTTGTTCAGTATATCTATGCAAAACAAGAGGAATTTCAATACACAACAGTATATTCACAGCTGAAACCAGATATTTACATACACTTTAGGGAGAAAACAAACTTTTTTTTTACTGTTAAGCATCAATTTAGAGTAAACTTGTTTTGTTTTAGATAAATAAATGTTGAAATATCTTTTGAATTAGTTAAATGTCAGAATAAAAAGAGGGAGCTGTCTATTTTAATCACTTTCATCAAATTTAGGAGTACATATACACTAAGTTTATTGTTAATTAATAAGAAAACTCCAGACGATTCCATTCTGAGCTGAAGAAGCTTCTGATAGGTTCGTAGAGTCCATGTGAGTAAATTGGTGGCACAGCTGTGGATGCATATAAGGCAAAACACAGAGCCTGTTTCTTTGAAATGGGGAAATCAAGAGATGTCAACCAAAACACCAGGAAAAGAATCGTGGAGCTCCATAAGTGTGGCTCAGTTTTGAATACAAAATAGAAAAGTTAACAAATATGTTTTTTATATTTATCAATCTAAAAAAAATAAACATTTAGTCTGATTTGATGTTACAATTAAAAAAGTGTTTGTGTTTTTATCTGAAGAGTATGTAAATATCTGGTTTCCACTGTATATGATGTTGGTGTTTGGCTTGATTGTCAGCACAAAGAGGGAGAAAGAGGAACAAAGAGGGAGAGAGAGGAACAGAGAGGGGGAGAGAGGAACAGAGAGAGAGAGAGAGAGAGAGGAACAGAGAGGGGGAGAGAGGAACAGAGAGGGAGATGGAGAATGAGGACAGAACAGAGATGGAACAAGAGCAGGTGAGACACACATGTTAGTCAAATGGTTGTTTACCAAAACTCATCAGAACATGTATCCAGTACACAGTGTAACTTTTTAGATACCATTTGTTACTTTTCAAATTCTATATTTATTAAGTTATGCAGGCTTATGAAGGCTAAATAATTATATAAACTTTCTGAATCTAAATAGTGTACTTTGGTAGAATTAAAAAATAAGTGTAGTGCAGGTCTATGATGATTTTTAGTGCGACTATCATCTAGTTTTGATTCTGTTTCTGTCTTGGTTAAGTCCTAAGTAGTCCTGATTTTGAACTGTTGTAGTCCTGTTTTAATTCTGGATCAGTTCTGGGTCTGGTTGAATTGGGGTTTAGTCCCTGTGTCTTGATACAGTTTAAGGTGTCCTGCATATGTGATATTTATTTTCCGATATGAAGTCATTCTTTATTGAACAAAACTCAAAACAGAGCCTATTAATCTTACAGTCATTTCTACCCTCACTTAATTTCCTTTTGCTGCTCAGCTCTCAACAGTTCTAAATCCCAGAGTTGCTTTAATCTTTAATATCATTGTGATTATAAAACTAATCAGGAATTTGAAATGTTAATGTGAAATTATTGTTTTCCATAGTTATTGATTAATCCTTCATTAATTCATAGATTGTGTAATAATGGCAGTTTTCAGTAATGCTGGCTCTCTTGCATTGAACTCTTCAGACTGCGACGACGGCCTTGCCGGTGTTTTCTCCCTGCAGCATCCCCATAAAAGCAGCCGGCATGTTTTCAAAGCCTTTTGTGACGTGCTCCCGACACTGCAGTTTGCCCTGTGGACGCACAATACACAGATCACAAATACAATACATCACAACAGAAACATGGGGAACTGATGTTTACATCTTTACTTAAAGGAAAGGCTCACACTAACCTCTTTCACCCATGCTAACAGTCTCTTGAGGGTTTCATGGTGCTTGTGCTCCCACCGACTTTGCAAGAAGCCCTCCATCTTCAGCTCCTTAATGATCATAGTGAAGTAGGGATACGGACCTAAAACACAGGTCGTTCAAGAGAAAAATTTAATCCATCTTTCATTTACAGAAACTACAATTCATGTCTAAAATAACCATCTGTGAGCCCCCACAGCACTTGTGGATCTTTAGCAGTGCAGCGTCTCCCTCTAGTGGAAAAAATACATTAACTCAGAAGAACTTGTTGCAGGTGTATTAAATGCATTTTGTGTTCTTCACAGTGCTGTGTGTGGGCTTCAGGGTCCAGGCCCCCTCCAGATAGGTCACTGTTCCCCTTCAGTCTAATACCATCTACATACCTTTACACCTGTAATTCAATTGAATTCATAAAGTTTGGTCATGAAAGCTCTGAACACCCCAGTTGGCAACAAGAATGAGATCATTCATCAGCGTGCACAGAGCCGACTCACAAATTATAAGTAAAACTTCATCTATACAGCATGTTGTGATATTTTTATTTAAAAGTGCTTCACAACAAAAATGCTGAACATGAAAACCAGAGTCTGGGAGACATTAATAATAATAATAATAATAATAATAATAATAATGATAATACATTTTATTTAAAAGTGGCGCCTTTCAAAGCACCCAAGGACATTGTTGCAAAAGCTCTGGCTTCTTCAGTTTTCAGCCTTGAACAATGTACAGACAGCACGCCCTGATCACATGACCTCAGGGAGTAGCTGGTTATGTATGTGTCATCCCAGGGCAGGGTGGTTTGTTTTCGCATGAGATGTAGGGTTTTGTCATTTTTAATCTTTTAATTATATTCTTAAGTGTGATTTTTAGTTCTTATAGTCTATCGCATGCTTTTATTGTGAAACCTGTTTTTAATCTGTTTCTGGGAGTCACCTTACACCAGGGGTTGGCAACTCCAGGCCTCAAGGGCCGATGTCCTGCAGGTTTTAGATCTCACCCTGTGAGAACCCACATGAATCAAATGATTAGTTTATTACCAGCCTCTGGTTAACTTCAATGCATGTTGAGGAGGTCATTTAGCCATTTAAATCAGCTGTGTTGGATCAAGGACAGATCTAAAACCTGCAGGACACAGGCACTCGAGGCCTGGAGTTGCCTACCCCTGCCTTACACTTACCGGTATCACTAATCATCCTCATGTCCTGTTCATGTCCTGGAAGGTCTCCGCCCTTGACCAATCAGGGTGAGCCTTTCGGTCACCAAAAACCAATAAGAGGGTTTTGAGAGTGCTGGACAGATGTGGTGGTTTGCCTGGTGGTCATATCTGTGCACTGACCCTGGTTGTTTCCTAGCAGGAACAAAACTCTCAGGAGTTTTTAAAATAAAAAGTAAATTAGGGCAGTAACAAACCTGTCTGGGGTTCACTGTCATTGTAGGTGGAGATACTTCCACACACAGCTATTCTTCCAAATTTCCTCATCTGCTGCAGGACGACATCTGACGAAGGGCCTCCCACCTAAAACCAAGCAGCAGTGTCACTTACATACATCATAACATGTTGTAAGGAATGCAGTGTGAATGCAAGAGAAGAGCTCAGCAGTGATTAAATATTACATGCAAGCTTGAAACTGCACCACCACTGCTCACGTTTTCAAAGAAACAATCGTATCCTTCAGGTGAAGCCTTCCTCAGAGCCTCCTCCAGGGAACCCACAGTTTTGTAGTTGAAGACCTCATCAAATCCCAGCTCTTTGAGGTAAGCCACTTTGGCATCAGAGCCCGCCGAGCCCACCACCTTACAGCCCTTGATCTTGGCGATCTGTCCTACCACTGAGCCCACCGCTCCAGCTGCAGCGTTCACCAGCAGGGTCTCACCCTTCTGGAGTCCCAACACTTCCTCTATCCCATAAACAGCCGTCAGTCTGCAGAGAGACAGAAACAGTAAATCCAGCTGTTGCCTCTTTGATTGCCATATTAATTACAAAAATCACTGCTTAGAAACTCTGCTTCAGCTCATTAGCAAAACATCTGGAGTTAGCCACATACGTATATTCTTAAAATAAAACTATTTTCTGCTTATTACTTTTTCTGGTGGCTATACCATGTTTAGCTGAACTCTTAAACACCTTACAAACACTTAAAAAGAAAGTCTTACATCAATGAGACCAATTTCTCAAATGCTTTTGCATTTAAGATTCAGCTGATAAAACTTCACATCCAATTATCTGCTGGAAAAGTCTGAACATCCTGCCATGATTTAACATCTAATAGAAAATAACTATGATCCATGCAAGTTACTCAAATCTGTCTTACCCGGGCATCCCGATGGCACCCAGAGCCAGAGACAGGGACACATCTTTAGGCCACTCAGGCAGGACGGGAACTAGGCCGGTCCCATCACTGAGTGTGTGGGTTCTCCACCCACTGTCACTCACAACGTGGCTTCCCACAGGAAACGCTGGATTTTTACTCTGGATCACTCTAAAGGAAAACAACAACATAATATTAAAAAACAAAACAAAAACAAGCTTCTCACCTGTTTTCACTTCAGTCTGTGCTGTCACTGGGATAATTCAGTTTGTGAACAGTCAGAACACAAAATTAAACTGTGCAAATATTAATTTTGGTGGTGGGCATACTTTGCCATACTTTGTTTCAAGTTTGTTTTGGTAACAGAGTCTTGAAGATACCTGAGCGTCAGTGTGATTTTGTGCTTTTTCACATTAATCCCGACATTTCAATCAGTTTAATCTGCTCCCCAAGCAAGCATAGCAGTGGGAATCTGTGTTTCTTTTATTATCTTCATTTTTGAATCCCTGGCATAGAAAAATTATATACAAGAAATGTAAAAACAACAAAGTAAAGGCACAGTTGTCTTCTCTGATTTCAACTGTTAATCAGGCTAGAAAGTTTCAGTGTTTCGTTTCATGTTCCGCTTTAGACTTCACAGGAACTTTACTTATCAGAGAGTTTATGTCAGTGTGTGCATCTTTTACACAATCTCTGGTGTTTAGATTTGACTTTAAACTCCAGTAAAGACTTTGGTTATTAACAGCAGATACAGACTGTGTCAGTAAACGTACACATCACAGCACATCACGTAAAAGAGTTTTCTGTTTGCAGGTGTCTTTGTGTTTCTTACTTGGCCACCTGACCTCCAATCATCACATCTCCCTCCTTCATGTGGAATTTGCTGAACGACCTGTTGGGACCAGCAGTGTGTTACAATATGAATTTATGTCAGGAGCATTAAAATAGTTCAGCATGAGTGATGCTGCTCTCTGATCACCTCATGTACGGGTCGACACTGAGAAACACAGCTTCCAACAGCACCTCTGCAAACAAAAGTAAACTCATTTAAAGTGCTCGGTGCTTAATGTTTGACAAAAACTGAAGAAGGTGCTCTCCTGTAGAGAGAACAAAGAAGAAAGACTTGCCTCCATCTTTGGGCTCAGGGAGCTCCTCCACCTTCAGCCCAAAGTCGCTTTTCTTTGGGAAGCCGTCAAAGTGCTTAGTCATTACCCACGACTTAGCTTTCACCATGATTCTTCTTTTTTATGGCAGCTGTAAGTAAATATTGTTATTAAGCTCATAGTAACAGACATTAAAATGCTGAGTCATCCAGCGCTGTGCAAAAAAGAGCTGAATAAAGCCTGAAGTGTAACATTCACCCTGTGAAGTTTAGCTGTGATGAGCATCAACCAACACAAATTATTTTCTAGTTTAGCGCTGATGATGGACCTTGCTGTGGTTATAAGAACAATTCAAATGAAATGCAGACATCTTTATCACACAAACACACACATTTACACACAAGTTCTTTAAGTGCTGAGAGTAGAAAGAGAGTAGCATCCATTCACATATGCACACTTAAAAACAGGAAGAATCTTTCTTTCCCAAGAAACGAAGAAAAAAGGGGAAGTAAAAAGTTTAATGCTTTTGAGTTTCAGACTTTACAACCACAGTGAAATTATACTTTCTTTGTGTTTTACTCAAACAACGGTTAAATGCAATACAATGTAACTTTTCTAGCCAATCAAACTGTAGTATCAAATATTTTATGGTCAGTAGCGAGATAGTGGCAAAGGTTTAAAAGTGATAACTAATCCCTGCGTCTGTTTGCTACTTCTCTTCAGCTTCACCTAATCCAGGAAAATAGTATTTAATGCATTTCAGAAACATCTGCCCACTATAGCTGTAACTCACCAGTCGCCTCTCTTACAAGAAATAGTAGGTGTGGGATCAGTGTGGGTGGAAGTGGGCAGAGACAGGTTTGTGAAAGCTTTAGAGCAGAAAGGGCGGAGACATCCTCTTATTGCTAAATCTGATTGGGTAAGTATTGCGCACAGTCTGAGCTGTGACAGAGGACACCTTGCAATAAGGTTAAAGACGTTTACTTTAACTCTTACATCCTGTTCTGGTCACATTTGAGATAGTTTTGATATTTGACAGCAGGAAAAGTTTCATTCTTTTGTCCTGAAATTTTATGACCTTTCCTAAAGTGACCCCAAAACCACATTTTTTCATAGACATTGAGTCTGCTCTGGATCAAATTTAACCTGTAGCTATTCACATGGATTTTGTGCAGGTCAAATCAGTGATAATGGTGGTTTTAAGGAACCTTGAAACTGTGAAGCTGTACAGGCGACATAAGAGGATGTATCTGGTGTAGGAAAAAAAAAAATCTGCCAGGTCAAACACATGGAGCTACCCACTGTGGACGCTCGATGTTAATACGGCAGCAGATAAAAGCAGTTTTAAATCCTTCACTTAAAAAACAAAATAAACAAGTTCTTGCCAAGTTTTGAAGTCTGTAAATTTAAATCTTCTAATCTTAAACCTCATTTTACTGTTTTCCAAAAAATAAAAATAAGTGGAAAAATATACCACAGATTTGACTTTTAATCCCCAGAGTCCAGTTTTACAAAGCAGTATTTAGTGAAAAAAAACAGCATTTATTAACCCTGAGGTTAAAGCAACTATGGTTTTTGGGGTTTTCTTCCTGACAAAGACATCTTATTTAAACCCAGTGCCAGTTACCAAGGTGACAAACTCTCTTAACCTGCTCTCTGGCAGGTTTTCTTCAACAAACTCTCCCCTCCACCTTCAGTCCATTTCAGTTTGTGCTGCTAATGTCAGAGTACATTAATATGCAGAGGCTTATGTTGAAATGCCAGACAGTTTGTTCATTTTTGTGTTTCTAACTTTCTCTGGCTTTCTGGATGGCAAGCCAGCCGACAGTTTGGCAGTCAGTTTCACTGCACTGGATGAAAAATAAGTTTAATGGGAGGCAGAGCCTTCAGTTTCCAGCCCCCTCTTCTGTTGAAGCAGCTCCCACTTTGGATTCAGGAGACAGACACTATCTCTACTTTTAGGATTAGACTTAAAACTTTCATTTTTGATACAACATATAGTTAGGTGACCCTGAATCCTCTGTTATTTATAGTGCACTAGGTCTAGGGTGCTGGGGGATTCCCATGATGCACTGAGTGTTTCTTCTTCGTGCTTTTTAAAAAAAATAAAATAAACCTCTCTACATTTCATCATTATTTATTATTAATCTCTGGCTCTCCTCAGAGGGTGTCTTTTGTCCAGTCTTCCTCCCATCACTCCTAACTGGCAGCAACAGATGACTGCTCTAGCTTTTCTGCTTGCCTGTGCAGAGATGAGCTCCACACATACTGCAAAAAACATATTTCAACAAGTAACACTTCAGTGGAAAACAAGCTGGGATTTGAGTATAGCAAACTACAGCATGAAGCCACAGAATCATTGTTTCACAAAAAACAACAACAACTTTATTATACACAGAGGTTTCCAGTAAACATAAAGCATGCAGTTAATCATGCTGCACTAAATAATGTGTACATGTAGCAGCCACAGGTCTGCGCTGGTCATAACAGAATGACGTCCTTTGACTAATCACCGTTTTCCTTTTTCTTGAGTAAAATTTCATTCAGGTTTCAGACGCTCCTGAACGATGAAGATGGTGGTGAAACACAAACAGTCTAAATGTAAACTTGAATCACAAATTCAATGTACTATTTTACATTTATGAACTAATGCTTTTCGATTAGAAATCCTATTTCTTTGAATGACTAAAGTGTCCCAGAGTCGCTTAACTGCTATTACTATATATAGGAGTACACAAAAAAAAAAAAAATAGTGAAATGTTAATGTGAAATTATTCTGTTAACTGTATGGTTATTGATCGATCCTTCTTTAATTCATAGATTGTGTAATAATGGCAGTTTTCAGTAATGCTGGCTGTCTTGCATTGAACTCTTCAGACTGCGACGACGGCCTTGCCGGTGTTTTCTCCCTTCAGCATCCCCATAAAAGCAGCCGGCATGTTTTCAAAGCCTTTTGTGACGTGCTCCCGACACTGCAGTTTGCCCTGTGGACGCACAATACACAGATCACAAATACAATACATCACAACAGAAACATGGGGAACTGATGTTTACATCTTTACTTAAAAGAAAGGCTCACACTAACCTCTTTCACCCATGCTAACAGTCTCTTGAGGGTTTCAGGGTGCTTGTGCTGCCACCTGCTTTGCATAAAACCCTCCATCTTCAGCTGCTTTATGATCATGGTGAAGTAGGGATACGGACCTAAAACACAGATTATTAAAGAGAAAAATATGAAACATCTTTCACTCACTGGAAACTACAATTCATGTCTAAAATAACCGTCTGTGTGCCTCCACAGCTCTTAAGCCACACTTCAGTGGTGCAATGTCTCCCTCTAGTGGAAACAAACTGAAATAAAACTGCATTTCTGATTATAAGAATGACTTAAGTCAGTGGTTCCCAAACTTTTTTTTGCCAGGCCCCCCTTTTTTACAAGAAAAATGTCCCCCCCCCCCCCCCCCCCAAACACATCCTCCAAACACACACACCCATATTTTGTTTACAAACTCCATTGCGGTTTATTTCACACCTCAAACATTTAGTAAACAATTAAGCAAATACAAGTAAACGGCAATAAATTGCAGGTAGTAATAAAATATACTACTAAGTCGTTTACGCTACATCCACACCTACACGGGTATTTTTGAAAACTCAGCTGTTTCTATGCGTTTGGGCTTTTCGTCAACACGTAAACGGCGTTGCGATTCACCGAAAACGGAGATTATTTAAAACTCCTTTTTTGCGTTTACGTGTGGACGAGGATAACGGAGTTCGTCACACAACGTCAAAGGCATGTGCCTTTTTTCACGTCACGCTGTGCGCCACGTTATTGTTTACATGAGATGAATTGCAGATAGAGACAAAATACTGTTACTGTTAATCTGCCTATCTGCAGGTTTTACACGCTTACATATACACACACAGTTACTGTCCCTCCATTTACAAAGGCAGAGGCGTCACGGTGTAACTATTTTACGTGTAGTTGTGTTTTTTTCCTGTGTAATATATTCAACATTGCTATCAATACATTTTTCAAAAACTGCCTCTCTGTGCAAAATGGGTTTAAACACAAACAGCTGTGGGATACTGTTTGTCCGTGATTTGAACAGGGGGAACAAATTACGGCAGGATCAGCCTGATATTATTTGTATCCCGCTGTAACTTTACTGCATAAAGAGCTAACATCATGTTAGCTCTTGATTTTTAGTTCACAAACACTTCTTGTAATAACTAATGTCAGGAGTAGTTAGTTATTACAAGAAGTGTTTGTGAACTAAAAATCAAGAATGTGGGATACTGTTTGTCCGTGATTTGGAGAGCCCAGCGCTGCTCCCGACGCAGGGAAACTAATTTTGCAGGGGAGACCTACCTTGGCACTTGTGTAGGTGAAGCCAAAGGGAAGATATGCTACACCATATTTTCCTGTCTTTGGCTTGGAAGGAAGTTGGTTTGGAAACATATTTGGCGATGCTTCATCTCCTGCTTTGCGTTTGTGTGGGAGCCTCGTCAAAAACCTGTCCACAGTGTCCAAGCGCAATGGCTCTGCGCCCCCCCTAGGGGGCGGGCCCCACACTTTGGAAACCTCTGACTTAAGTGATAAAAGTATTATAATCTATTTGTTTTTAGAAAACATAACACTGTTAACTATGTTACATAATTATGAAAAAAATGAATACCACAATGCAAAAAATTACATCATGACAAAGTTTTTACAACCCTCTCAAAAATGCTGCCTGTGGTCCTCACCTGTCTGTGGTTCACTGTCATTGTAGGTGGAGATACTTCCACACACAGCTATTCTTCCACAGTTCTTCATCTGCTCCAGAGCAGCAGTTGAAAAAGAACCTCCCACCTAAAAATTACACAAATTAAAAAAAAATCTGCAGTAAAAAACAATGTGTATGCAAGACAAGAGTCAAGCAAAAGAAATAGATGTATAAAGAAAGCTCACGTTTTCAAAGAAGCAATCGTATCCTTCAGGTGAAGCCTTCCTCAGAGCCTCCTCCAGGGAACCCACAGTTTTGTAGTTGAAGGCCTCATCAAATCCCAGCTCTTTGAGGTAAGCCACTTTGGCATCAGAGCCCGCCGAGCCCACCACCTTACAGCCCTTGATCTTGGCGATCTGTCCCACCACGGAGCCCACCGCTCCAGCTGCAGCGTTCACCAGCAGGGTCTCACCCTTCTGGAGTCCCAACACTTCCTCTATCCCATAAACAGCCGTCAGTCTGCAGAGGGACAGAAACAGTAAATCCAGCTGTTGCCTGTTGACTGCGATATTAACTACATCCACAAAAATCACTGCTTCAGCTAATCAGCAGGACAAAACATCTGGGGTTTGCCCACTTACTGTCTTGAAAGAAAACTATTTTATGTAAATATTTCTCTAAGAAACCACTCAGTTCTTACTGTTACATCCTGCCATGATTTATCGTCTAATAGAAAAGCAAATGATCCATGCAGGTTACTTAAATCTGTCTTACCCAGGCATCCCGATGGTACCCAGAGCCAGAGACAGGGACACATCTTTAGGCCACTCAGACAGGACGGGAATGAGGCCGGTCCCATCACTGAGTGTGTGGGTTCTCCACCCACTGTTACTCACAACGTGGCTTCCCACAGGAAACGCTGGATTTTTACTCTGGATCACTCTAAAGGAAAACAACAGCAACATAATGATCATATTGAAAAGCTTAAACTGTAGAATACAGTTCAAGATCATAAGTCTACTGCTCTATTAGGCATAAGGTACTCAAATACCAGACTGAGCACTGATAAGCACCTGTACAATTGGTATGTGTATTTCTGCAATGTTCATTCATTTTATCACATATGTTAGCCTTTCCTCTGCGTGACGTCGCTTTGTGTGGAAAACTGACTGCCGAGGCAGATGTGTTCTCAGTGCTACAAACTGTTCCTACAAATTAAAGGAAATGTGTGACATGTGGGTTTGAAACAGATTCCCTTTGAGGCTGAATAGAAAGTAATTTATTGTGCATGTTTGTCAACAAAAAACATTTCCACTGGAACAGATTGTACGTCTGAACAGTCGGCCAAGAATGTCTCAGCATCTGTTTTTACTCTTGAGTCAGTGAGGAATGACACAAAGTCTTTGGTCATTAGCAGCAGATGAAGGCCACGTTCCGTTTCAGTAAACATCAAGCATGCACATCACTGAGGATGAAAGCTTTCCCCGTGTGCTGGACTGTTTGTGTTTCTTACTTGGCCACCTGAGTTCCAATCATCACATCTCCTTCCTTCATGCGAAATCTGCTGAACGGCCTGATGAAACAAGCAGTGTGTTACAATATATTCTAATACATATTTAAATATCTCTATATCTGTATAAAAATGAGCTAAATGTAGTATTGCTATGACAATGATTCAGTGTATGTGGCTCTGCTCTCTACTCACCTCATGTACGGGTCGACACTGAGAAACTCAGCTTCCAGAAGCACCTCTGAAATCAAAAGTACACACATTTATTTGACAAAATAAATGTGTGTGTCCTATCAGAGAGAAGAAAAAAACAAAGTCTTACCTCCATCTTTAGGCTCTGGGAGCTCCTCCACCTTCAGCTCAAAGTCACTGTTTTTGGGGAAGCCGTCAAAGTGTTTAGTCATTGCCCAGAGCTTGGCTTGAACCATGATTCTTCTCTTGTTGGCAGCAGATATAACTTTTAACTGTTTCTGTAAACATAAGAAGACATGAGATAAACATCACCAGTTTGTGCAACACTCACAGGAAAGGCCGGAGTGTACTTTCTCTAATAGATCCTAGAGATCTTTCACTCCATATGCTGTCACTCTGTAATACAGCAAGTATGTCTGACTCTTTAGCCAGAGTATTTAATTGCCTTTTAAAATGCTGTTTTGCTCTGATGATCTTGAAAAACAATGTTGTGTTTTCACATTTTCCTCACAAAGCTCAAATCTTTCAAACCAACTTTACTAACCTAAAAGTAAAAACAACAAAAACAGCTACAATGGTTGTAATTCGTTCACCATCTAACTTTTCTGCTTGCCTGTGCAGAGACAAGCTGCACACATACTGAAAAGTCATATTTTAACAAGTAATGCTTTAGTAAAAACCAATCTGGGATTTGAGTTGCTCTTGCCTTTGTTCATATGAGAGTTAAAAGAAAAGAAAACAACAGCTTTTTATCTACAGAACGTTTTCCAGTAAAAACATAACATGTTGCTCTTATGATTTTAAAATATTTTATTTCACTTGGAAAAAATTATCATTAGGACTATTATTACGATTGTTACAGCTAAATTGTTTACAAAAGCTAAGAGTTTCTTAACTATGAGATAAAGTATATTTTATTGTCTCATAACACCTGCTTCTTCAGACTATTAACTATCTTACACTGTCACCATCGGATTATAATTTCCCAGATGTGGTTATGGGAGTAGTAATTGATAAGGAATGCATAATTTCTTAACATGCTCAAACACATGTGGGGACAAACAAAACAGGAAGAGCGTCGGTGGTTTTCAGTCTTCACAGACTTATAAATGAACTCCTTTGTCTTATAAATGTACTTTATAAAACAGTAAAACCCACCACAGCGTCCCTGTTCTTTGGTAAATAATACTGAAGCAGACTACACCACATGATTATGAATAGCAGTAAGTAAACAACTAAAAGCAAACCCTTAAAAGTGAGCCGCAACGCCCTCCTGTAGCCTGCTAAACTGTCCAAGTTTGCCTCTTCTACTTAAACAGCACAGCTGAGTAAATAATATTATTCCACAAATAACGATATAAAGTGGAGCCGAATGGCTTACCGATTTCCTCGCTCACAAAGAAACGGCAGAAAACTGATGGAAGGGGCAGTGGCTCGCTCTGCCGCTTCCATTCCACGGGCGTTTATCAATACGCGTACTTGTGCGTACTTGCGTTCTCGTGTACTCGTGATACGTCATCAGTCGGAGACCAAGTACTGTTCCAATTCGAAGTACGCATCAAGCCGAGAACGCGAAAAAGTCCCGGATGTGTTCTCGATCCGCCCATTTTATCGAGCATGCATCGGTGTAGACTTGGGACAGCTATATATCCCAGAATGCATTTCGTCCAAAACTCAACAGCGGACTCCCGGCACATCGTCCCCCCCCCTCCCCTCCCGCCCGCTCGCGGTCTTCTCACTACTCAGGTTAAAGAAACCCCAGCAGCTGTCTATAGTATTGAGTGTCCACTAAAATAGAAATAAAAGCGTTCTAACATCTCACCTGCTTGTTTTTATTAAGGTATGTACACGTATGTACATGTACACTATTTTTATTAATAGAGGTTTCACTACTGAGGTTAAAAATGATATATAAGTCACTTAGATCACTTCTAAATGTTAATGTTTGGTTTATTTCAGTGTTTTATTTGTTCCTGAGTAAACCGGTTTGGCTGTGATTACAGTTAAGCTTCATAACATGTTACTCACAGTTAAATTAGGAGGGGACGGGAGTAAAAACTCCGGACCTGTGACATCATCACGTACGCAGGTGTTCCAATTGTACATATCGCGAGTCCGTGCTCGCGTTCTCGGCGGGTACGTACTCCCGTGCGTTCTCGGCGAGTACGTACTCACCGAGAACGCGAGTACGTACTCGCGTACTTGGGCATTGATAAACGGCCCACTTTCAGAGGCTTTGTGTCTCGAAATCTGATTGGCTAAAACGTAGAACGCTGGTCCTACGTTGCGACGCACGCACAGTTTGGAAGTTTGGCGCGAGCTGATAAATGGCGAGAAGAAGACGCTAAAAACACGGAGTTTTCCTCTTTTTAAAATTGTGAGTATTTTGTTGGCCGTTTATTGTCTGTTTGACTTAAAATGTTCAGATAACAAGCGAGATAAAGCAACCCTATAACGGGTGTATACCGTTTTATATGCGTACTTACGCTATCTAGCCATCTACTGGCTAGTGCACAACGGCTGGTTTGTTTAGCTAGCTCGGTAGCTAGTTGTAACAGAATAGGAGCACCGCATGTTTCGGTTCTCTTTTTAGCCCAAAACATTTCACTGACAGCCAATCCTTCCTCAGTGAAAACATAACGTTAAGTATATATTACTGTACTTCATACATAGTTTGTCTGATGTTATCAGAGCCGTCAGTGCTATCGGTGTTTTTGTCTAAAGCTCAGATGCTTTCGTTTATTAGCTGTCAGTATCAGGTACAGGATCAATTATATATTTTTGTAATGTTGTGGATTCCTAGTCATTTCTTTATACAAATATTTTGAATACAGAATTTCTTAAGTAATTGTTAAGTCTAAATTGTTTTTATGATGTCATGGAGGCTTTTATCATATTAATTTAGAGGTGTTGTGGGGAGCAGGTCAGAGAGATCCTGTTGAGAAGAATAATAAGAGTCAGTGGAAGCCATACAATACATTTATGAGGGAGACGGGTGTGACAGTGAAGCTGGGAGGAGCAGAGATGGTGAAGCTAGTGAGTTTAAAAACCTGGAACCAACCATCCAAAGCAATAGACAGTGCGCAAGAGAGTGTCAGGGGTGATTTGTGACAGAAGGGTACCAGCAAGAATGAAAGGGAAGATTTATAAGAGGGCATTGGTATGGAGACAGTGGCACTGACAAAAGACAGAAGGCTGAGCTAAAGATGTTAAGATTTTTTGGGGAATGACCAGAATTGACAAAATTAGAAATGAGTATGTCAGCTCAGATTGAGTGGTTTAGAGATGCCAGGCAACGACATGTTTGGATATGTGCAGAGGAAGAATAGTGGATATATTGGACAACGGATGTTGAAGATGAAGCTGCCCAGCAGGAAGGAAAGAGGAAGACCTCAGAGAACATTCTTAAATGTAGCGAAGGAGTGACGGGGATGCTTGGGATAGGATGAATTGGAGGGAGAGAATTTTGGTGTGGCGACCCATAAAGGGAGCAGCTGAACGAAGAAGAAGAAGAAGAAATGGCTCGAGTGATTTTTTTTTTTTTTTTTTTTTTTTTTTTTTACAGGGAACGTTAGGAAATGCCATGATGAAGTACTGAAGCTCTAGGGAATTCATTCCAGGGTTACAGTTATGTGCAATTAGATTTTTTTTTTAAATCATTTTCTTTACCGATAATGAACTGTGTTTTCAGTCAGTGTTTATGTGTAATGCAGTATTTTGAACTGATAATGTAGCTGACCAGAAAAAATGGACCTTAACACAAGATATCCTTAGTGTGTAAAGGTGCCAGAATTATGCTTTTCTGTATATTTTCCTTGCCTTGTATGCCATCCATCTAATCCTCTTTGAACTCCATTGTGTTGCTGCATGACTGATTAGCACAGTGTTGGGGGACACAGGTTAAACATGTTAGACGGTGGACAGTTTGTGGAGGCCCTAGGCCGCCTGGGTTATCCTGGTTCATCATCACTGAAGGCCTCAGAGTTCGACTGGCTCTTTGACTGTCCTCCGGAGAACCTTCACTTCTTGCGGTTTGTCTGTCGGACTCTCAACCAGAGCAACGTCCTCACCCCAGAGGAGGCACGTGCCTTTCAGGAGCTACAAAAGTCCGGCAAACCAATTTTGGATGAAACAGCCTTGAGTGAAGTTCTTAAAACCATTGGAAATTCAGATGGGAGCACTGGTAATATCTTGGGGTCATCCTCTTCATCATCTATGTTTGCCGCAGAGGAGGATTTCCCTATAGAGGACTTGGAGGCAGAGCTCCAGGCCTTACGTAAAGAGAAAGAATTGAAGCAGCGACGTTATAACAAGCTGCAGGTTGTCGCCACTTCCCGTGCAGATGTTGACCTGCGATTCACTGCAGAGCTGGAGAGCACTTCACGTAAGCTCAACGAGACCAACTCTTCTATTGGAGCTGAGAATGCTGACACCAACACACTGTTACAAACCCTGACAGATGAGGTCGGCAATCTTGCATCGTATTTTCCAGTTCAGCCACAAGCCAAACCAAAGGGAAAAGACCATACAGACCCTCCTGTTTCCCAAAGGCCCACTTTTCTCCTCTCTCAGCTTTCCTTGGATCCATACCTGCATCAGGAGGAGCTCAACACTAAAGCACTTGCTGCCTTCACACAGAAACATTTTTTCCAGGGCATATCAGCCATTGTTGAGAGTTCCTGTTCTGAGCGTTTCCAGGTCCTTGACCTCAGTTCTTGTGAAGATGGAAAAGAGGAGGAGAATGGGCACGAGGGGGAGGAGCGGCTGGTCGATCGCAGGAGGACTGAGATGGCCAGACTTCAGTGGTCTCATATTGTTGCTCAGCACCAACTGATGCAGGCTATGGCTGAGGAGAAGAGCGTCAGGGCTGGACTAGACTGGCTGTCAGACAAGTCTTCTCATACTAAGGTAAAGTAAACATGTTGTGACTGTTTGTGGCTTATTAATGCTTTGTCTTCCTCTATGAAGTGCTTTCTTACATCTGTCTTTATGCTACCAGAGCATTTCCACCTCCTCCTCACTACACGTGCGTGAGGTTGTGTCCAGAAAGGAGCTGCAGGCTGTGGAAGCGGAGCTGGAAGCTCTGCTTCATGGACCAGTACCTGCTGCCCTGAGGGAGTCAGCCAGACTGCTTAATTTACCAGTAGTGAGGGGAGACCTGGCTTTGCAAGTGGCCAGGCAGGACTACTACACCTCCAGACAGAATCAGGTTAGCAGCAACTCCACCAATTTCACTCTGAGACACTAGTGCTGGGCGATATGGAAAAAATATTTATCATGATATGAGTTATTTTATATCATGATAACGATATATATCACAATATACCACCTGACCTGTGGTCATCTGGAAAGTATGCAGTCTGTAAACAGCGAGTGGAGAGGGTGCAGTTTTTGTTTTGAGTTACCGTAAAGCATGTCGCAAATCCGGGTGCATGTAAAGCAGCACCATGTCGCAAAACCACAAGACGGAGTTTCTTTGCGAAAAATATCATTTTTTTATACTTTTAACTTTATGAAAGAGAAAATAGAGCCAGACCTTATCTTTACATTTTACATGCTGTAGTGCCATTTGTGGGAGAATTTCAAGTTGCTATACATCAATACAACCGTTATAGCCCAAATTTTAATAATATGTATGCATTAAGTCCATAGTAACTACATAAATTGCAAAAAAGTGCAATAAACTACAAAAAAATTGAAAATCGTTATTGGTTTGTTTTACATACATTTCTAGTTAGAGAAATTTAAGAGGCTTATCCCTCAAAACTGTAAATACAAAAAAGTTGCACAAAATAGTTTCCAAATAATTTATTTTGAGTGTCTTCATAGTTTTATTTTTGAGATACACAAATTTTTATATACTACAGGAAAAATGAAAATAAATATTATAATGCAAATTTGCAAAAAAACAGCATGTGCATCAAAATAAACTATTTCCAACAGTGTAATTGGACTTCTAAGCCTCCCAGAAACGATACAGAAAAGCATAAAGTCAAACATGACTTTTAAAAACACCAACATAGGCTTTGAAGGTAAAAAACTACATTTTGCGCGAAAATGACGTCACTTCCGGTTTCGGACAGGTAATGGCGGACATGCGATAGTTCACGCTGACTTATATTCCAATGTAGGAAGTGTTATGAACAGCTGATCGGATCGGCAAAGCGTGTTTCTGGAATATTATGTTTTTGTTGCTGGAAGTGCTTTTTATGCAATTTTTGCAAAGCTATATGTGGAAGGAAACCGTGATCTAGGGCAAGTTAATGGAATAAGATGTAAGTACAACTCCTACGGTTTCATATGCAAAAAAAATTATTGCGCTACCTTACGTGTTTCCAGTTCTACAGGGATTTAAAAATAGTTAGGGAAAACGGAGTGTGCCTGCTCCGACCAGTTGTAAAGGGTTAATGATATATTTTATGTAATAATTTATAAAATTAGGGTTAGAAACGATAGAAGACAAATGGCATGATAGACACTTTTTTATCGTCCATGACGATATATATCGTCATATCGCCCAGCACTATGAGACAGTGTTTATACTGTGTTTATTACATTACAAGATTTTAGTGTGAGATAATTCTTTTTCAGCCTGTCTCTCAGACAGGTAAGAGGTCAGGCCCAGATGTTGAAAAGCAATAATAGTGAAATTGAAACCTCATATAAAACACTAATGATATTCTTGATATGTGATCCTTGAAAACACAACATTTTTAAAAGCCCATAGCTTGTTTTTTTTCTTATTTTGGGCACCAAAAAACTGCCCTGAACAAAACAGCTGAAACTTTAAGGCAATGGTTGTAAGCTAGCATATTCGTATGCGTCCTCATGTATTTGGTCCTTTGTCTGTCAACAGTCACCTGTATTGTGGAATTTGAGTAAGATTTAAGAAAGTTGTGGAGCCACCGTTCCTTGTCATTACATGTCCTTTTAGGAATTGGAATCCATCAAACTAAATCAAGTGTAACCCTGTCCACCCAGGTCCGAGACTACTTGCTCCGTCAGAAAGCCTCTTTTGACTTGGTCCTCCTGGCTCAGGAGATGGAGTTAAGAAGGTGGAAGACGTGTCAGAAGCACCTGTCTGATGTTAACAGCAAACTGAAAAAGGAAGGTGAAGAAGTGTCTCTCCGGATCAATTCTCTGGCACATCCTGACCTGATAATTAACCCTAAACCCAACCCTATCATCAGCTCTAAAGATGCAGCTTTCAGCAGGTGAGAAGATTTGAACTGTATTTACTATAGGCTTTTTTTTTAGAGCTGAAATTATAGACAGAAAAAGCATGAGCCAAACAGATAAATATTCATTTAAGTTCAGCCAGCTGTCGTAGTGTGTTAATTTTCTTTATTCTAAAATAGTTTTACCACATGCACATTTGACAAACACTAGCTGCCCTTTCAAAAACTGGACAAACATGATTAAATGTACCTGTCGACATCAGTTCAACCTTCATATAAGTATGAAGGTGTGTGTGTGGATGTGTGTGTATGCATGAATACAAATGTAGATCTCCAGCCTTACAATTTTTATTTTCAAACTCTGCTAGAGTAGCTTTGCATTTTTAACAGTTCAAAATATCCTTTTATCTTACACTGAGTCTTGGTGCTGCCCCTCAGTTCATTTACTTTTAGCTTTTTCTTTGAGTCTTTTGATTAGGTCCCCCTCACCAACAGAAGGTTTGAGTATCAAACCTGAAACTCCATATATCCCCCATGGCTAGCTTCAGCACATCTTTATGTGTACTTCACCCTAGCAGCTGTTAGGTGGCATTCTTCTTGTTTGCAGACCTAAGTCAGGAGTACAGACTCACCTCAGCACTCTGCTTTTGGCTTATGACCCTTTGGATCCTTGTATAAATGCAGGCTGTATCACTTTGGAATAACTTGGTGTCATTTCCACCCTTTTCCCCAGACTCCTTCAGATTCTTGACTATGATTCAGACCACAGTCGATCAGAGCCTTTTCGAACATATGAAGCGTTGGACCAAGCTGCTAGTAATCTAACAAACAACCTCCATTTGATCAAAGATGCTCTGGCTGGCGCTGGCCGTGAGCAGTGTTTCACAGCAGCTCGTCTTTATGGCGACTGTGAGGCGCTTCACAGGGCCATGTACACTGAATTCCAGCAGCTGGTCTTGGGCCCACAGGTACGTCTAACTGACCAGGAGCTCCTTTGCCCCAGTGCACAGGTGGGTGTGTTTCCTTTCAGTTTATAGTTTGAATAGTTAACGAAGATGACAGAGTTCACTCAGCCCTTCGTGTGAGTCAGATGATTTTTAGACCTAATACTTGACACAATTGGTGAATAACCTGGTAGCATGGTGTGTTTTCTGAATTTCTCCACACATGTTAAATTGTCAAGAAGTATATTTGTTTGTTGGGCACAGAAGAACTGTGTAATAAATTGTTCACAAGAGGATCAGCTTTACTGCATGGCATGGGATTTAATATCAGATCACTATTAGCTATTCATCTCCACTTCATTTCAGCAGTTATAAGTTCAGCCTTCATAGAAAGTGGACTGAAAAAAATCTGTTGTAAAAGCTGAATGTGCACTTTTTAATGCTGCCATAGAATTAACTATATAGGCTTTGTGACAGTAATTCTTAATATTTTTAATAAACCAACTAATGTAAATTTACATAAATCTAGGCTTATTGTCCCACAACTATAGTAAACTGCATAGATGTGTTCATATGGTATTGTGTTTCTGGCCCTGCAGCGGGGCTTATAAATGTAATTAGATATGACAACAACAACAACAACAACAACAGCAGCTACAATTACTTATGCATCTGTTATTTGTGTGGTCTGTGCTTATATCTTTGTTTCTCATCCACCCTCATAATTTTTTGTTTTTTTTTGTTCAGGAGCTTACAGCAAAGCTCATGGAAGCAGAGTCTCAGCTGCAGCGTTTGCATCAACTAATGCAAGAAATTCTGGGAGAAATTAAAACCAAGCATTCTCAGCTGGAGCGTAATGCCCTCCTCAGGCGGGAGAGGGAATTGTATATCTACTTTCACTTGGATGCCCGACTGCTGCAGAAAATAGTTGAAGATCTGGAAGGGAAAATGTCTGCAAAGAGAGGGCAGCAGTAAAACTTCAGAGATTATTTACAGGCGGCTCAGGCAATCTCTCTGTGCTTGAACTGAAAAAACAAAAATGATTTGTGCTGATAACCTAGTTTCATTTTTTGTGTGTTGGAGATGGAGCTGTTTATATTCATGTGTTTAATTCATGTAAACATTCATAAATGAAAAGCTTCCATGATTGTGTTGTTCAGTCTTGATGTTCAGAAATTCTTGTTTCTTCTCTTTGTATCCAGTCATCAGTTAAATAAAGTGAAATACTATATTTATGAAGTTTTAATTTTTATTATAAATGCTTTGTGATTACTTCTTCGTTATTGTCAGTATACTTGGCGAAAGTTCCTGGAAAATGTTTTCCTTTTGTTTGTTTGTTTTGTTTTCTGTTCCTTTTTTTTTTGTTTTTTTGTTGTTTTTTTTTTAAACGCCAGTTTAAAGCATGCCTGTTTATCACTGAAGAAGCTCTCTTCTTTGTCCTATTCAGGCATTTTATAGCTGAAGAATCAAAGCTCTGCAGGCACAGTGGGAGAGCTAAGTTGCTCTGTTAGGGATGAGATGGAGTGGTCCAACAACAGATTGTATAAATTACCCCTGTCACGGGCAGCCCAGAAGGTCTTGGCTGCTCTGCGGGCCCAAAGTCTGCGTGGAGCCAGATGCAACCAAAACTACTCCAGTCAGGCAGGTTAGAAGCACAGACAAGTTGAGCTTGTTGCTGTATGCCAGTGGTTCTCAAACTACAGACAGCATTGGGTCGCATGGATTAAGGGGGGAATAATATGTTCTGAAACACACTACAGTAGGATTTATCAAAGGGGGAAAAAAATCAGCTGAAGCTTTTGTGCTGGCATTTATTTCAAGTCGGGTCGCTTTTTACTGTTACTGAATGACAAAATCTGGGGGTGAAGGCATACCAGGAAAAAGTTGGGAAACACTTCATAAAAAATAATAAGGGGGACAAAATATAGAACTTATGTATGAATTTGAAACACAAGAAAACTCAGAGAGACTGAAGCTTTGTGAAAATACAACTTGCGGGAGTGCTGTTGCAAGTGATTATAATAGATGTTATATAAGTTGCTGGTAAGTGCAGATGTGAAGAAGAATATTTAAAGAAGGTCCCATCTACTTTAACATTTTACTGCTCAGTTTGCCTTGCATACAAGTTATATAACGCTCTCGGTATTTAGTTCTGTGCTCTTTTTGATGTGCATGTGGTAGTGGAGACGTATAATTGCAGCCAGAGGGAGTCTTGGGCTGACAGCAGCTGGAGTCAGGAGGAGAGATGCACAAATCAGTAAGTCAGATTAATGTTCAGATATCAGCTTTATCAACACCTCGACAAAATATTCAGCTGATCCTAATGATTATTACTCATCGTTATTGTGCAATACTGTGCAAAAGTCATGAGCCACCCCTTATAAGTGGTCCTGAGCAATAGTTCTCCAAAGTTTTTCTTTGGCTGCTTCTTCACTCATTATCAGGCCAATCCTTTTACCTAACTATTTTCAGAGGAATGCCTTTTAAGGTACTGACTCATTCAAGCAATATACGTCACTTAACGAACAGATGAAGCAGTGTTGTTTCTACACATAACAGACCACTTAGCAACTTACAAAATTCATTTCCATAGAGCTTAATGGAGTAATGAATCCAAATGTGAAATTTTTGGTTAAATTCATCAATATTTGTGGAGAACAACAGGAGATACATCAGTGATTGTCTACAACCATCTGTAAGACATGATGGAGTAAAACATGATGCAGCCCTTATGGTTTGAGACTGCATTTCGGCAAGTGGTTTTGGCAATCTTGTGAAAATTCGTGGAACTATGAACACAGAATAGTACCATCAGATATTGATCCACCATGTAATACCACCTGGGAAGCATCTGATTGCCAGCAGCTTCATTTTTCAGCATGACAGTGATCTCAAACACACTGCCAATGCAGTAAACACTATCAGTCAGGGAATTTCCTCCCCATACACCAAACATCGACATTATTAAAGCAGTGTGGGATCATCTAAAGGCAGCCAAAAAGAGCTTTGAGTGTGCTTCAAGAAGCCTGGAGAACAACTCCTTAAGGATAGTGAAAGAAAGGACACAAAAGCTTGCGTATAAGAGTTAAGGATGTGATGATGAATGAAGGTGGTCATACCAAATATTGATTTTCTAAGCTCATTAGAACTATGCAGACTGTTATCTCATATACTGTGTTGCCATGGCTGTTTGCACACATTTCAAAATATCTCTGTGTCTATTTCCCATTTCTTTGGCAAAGTCTAAAGAAATGATGGGTGATACAAGACTTTGACACAGTACTATGTTTAATTCAAGAGTAAAAGAAATTGGTTTTCCATGTTGTGGTCCAGGCCCCAGGTGTCTTCCCTTTCCACCTCTCACTATAATTCCTCCAGTGAGAGGCAGAGCGCTCAGACCTTGGCCGTCTATCAGTACTCACAGACACCAGACAGCTCCCTGTCATCTCAGGCTTCCTGTTCTTCCTCCTACTGGGATTTCTCTCTCCAAATGCAGACTGAAGCCTATTATCAGTACTCACAGACGTATTCCCACAGAAAGTGCTCCGAACCCCCTGCTTACAAGTCCAGCCAGTCTCTGTCATTTTCTCAGCATGAGGTTCCTGAGACGCCAGCAACTTTCTGTCATGGAGACAGATATACCCTCTCCTTCCAAATACCAGAGAGGCTCTCTGAACATGAAACTACAGCATGGAGAAAGTAAGACACAAAGCAAATAAACACACAGTTTTATTGCATAGACTACTTATGTTTAAAAGAATGCCAAACTATATTAACACTGCTTTAGGAATTGCACTTTGATATATTAAAACTATGCCAATTTGGGTGATATTACGAGAGACTTAAGTTTAGCATGTATTGACACTGCTCTGCTCTGCTTATTTTTTTTTTCACTTGCAGCTCAACAAAAGAAATCAGACCACCTTTCATCTTGAATATATTTCCAGACGATGAAGATCCTGACATCATGCTTCCAACAACAGAACAATCTAATTGTCATAAAGAGGAGCCTGCTGCAGTTTGTCATCCAGTATCGTCTTGCCTTAAAATATATGTAGGGAGAGAAAGCAAGACATCAGGTGCACAGACAGAAAAGGCTGGTAAAGAAAGCTGGCATATGGCCAGAGAACTACAAGACACCGGAGCTCCAGGAAGTCGATTAAAATGGAAGCAGCCTCTATCTGACCCCACTGAAGCAGCCAGTGGTGGAGCAGGAGACAGAGTTGTGCTATACCAGCAGTCAGAATCTGAAACATTGGGAAGGGCAATCAACACGGGAAGGGCACATCTACCCCCTAGCGTCTTTATTACAAGACAGGAGAACTGTTGTGATGCACATTTACCCAAGTTGATGAGAAATATAGTTGGGGAGGAAGATGACGTGCTGATAGCAGATACAGAACATATCACTGAGCTGGGAACCAGACAGATTTCAAACATATGCCATGAAATTCAAAACGCAGTAAATGAAGCTGCAAGGAAAGAGAGAGGAAATCGAGATGTGAGTGTACTTCATGCAAAAGGATCTGCCTATGAAATGGAGCGAGTTGTGCCTTTGAGAACCGTCGAAGACACCACAGTTAAAAGTCATTTGAACTCATTAGACATCAGAGACAATTTTGTTGACAGTGGCACTAAAAGAGAAACACGTGGGGAGAATGAAGAAAATGGTTTAGAAGATATAGTCAGTGCCTCTGAAGTCAAAGAAACTGAACGCCCCCCTGATACTGAGAATAAAGCAACAACAGTTGAACATGAAAATCCACAAAAGATCTCCGTATCTTTAGGAAGTGGACTCCAGGATGAGAGCCAATGCAACACAGCAGAGAACGACCTCACTCAGGAGCAGTCTGAGGCCAGGAGCTTCAGCCTCCAGGACAACAGTGCTGAAAACATAGAAAAGACAGAGGTGATGGAGGCCAAAATGGAAGTTACATATAAGAATAAAACAATGGCAAACACTGATCATCAGATGGAGCAGGGACAGTGTGAGACACATGATGGAAAACTTAAAGAGTTTCTCAGAATGGACACTGAAGAGGGAAAAGGGGGAGAAGACAGAGAGGCAGAGGAAGTGCCAGCTGTGGACAGTGATGTTGAGAATAAATCTGCAGGTAAGTGTGTTGCTAGTGATGTTTCTGTAATATGATTATCCTGACATTGAATGGGGTTTACTTATATTGGGTTTACCACTGATTTTTACCTTCATAATGGCTAATTTGAATAGGTTAATTCAAGGTTTATGATTGTTATGCTCAACAGAGTGGCAATCACAAGATTAGTCCAGTCAGGAACAGTATAGTCAAAAGAAGAGAGATATTTCCATTTGGTTTAATATTTGTTATACTAAATGGAGGCAGGGAGAGCAGCAACATAGCATGCTGCAATGACAAGACATATTAGACACATATCAGATATTAGTCAGACACAGATTGAACGCAGGAGCTGGTGTGGAGATGGGTTGTAAAGTGACTTGTAGATACACAGTAACTATACAGACTAAAGCAGCTTAAATAACATGTCCTTTTTGTTACAATTGGAAGTGTAAAGGAGGATTAGGTGATGTCTCAGGTGGAGTTTTGTCCAGCCTGAAATAAAACTATGCTTGATTTTATAATCACTATCAGTGACACTATCATATCTGTTGAATATGCTTGTTTCCCCTACAACTCACCCCAGAGACTGAGTGCGTGTTTAGATTTTGAAAGGCTCCGAAGAGACTATAAAGTATAGGTTTGTATAACATCATACAAACAATATTTGACGTGTAATTAAAATGAAAGAGGTTCATTTCTCAGTTCTATAGAGTGTCTGCTGTATGATTTAACCTGGAAAAAATGAGATTAAAATAAAACTTGGACTGTTTTAGCTATGGTTGGATTAGAAAAAGCAACTCTAGGGGGTGCTAAAGCTTGTAAAGTTGTGTCAGACATCAGTTCCAGTGGCTCTCAGCCATTTTTCTTTCTTCGATGTGGCACTGATGACATGGCAGGGCTGAAGAGACTCAGCACTGACGGGAGACTTTGTGCCTGCTCACATTACAGCTGCGTGAAGATGCTTGAGTCTCAGCTGCAGAGACAATGCCGAGTCAAGTCTCACACATTCTACACACACACACACACACACAGGCACAAACACTCTCGAACAAGTTGGAAGTGGTGTCGTAGCAAAACGTCAGCTTGCTCTTAGCTAAGATTTATAGTGTTGTCTGACCTTCTCCTATCTCACTGCTAAGGTCCGACACACACTGTGTAAGCATCCATACATGCTGCCTCAAACATGCTTACATAACAGAACTGGTTTATTGATTGAGGACTGACTTGAAAAGTGATGAACAGATGAAAAATACTCTAACATCCTCTTCTAGGGAACTCAGAGGGAGAAAGGGGAGCTATGCCAACATTGTCCCAGGAGTGTGGGGCTAATGGGTCGAGGATTAGAGCTGCCCGTCTCAGTAGCAGCCAGCAGCAGCATGACAATGCAAAAGTAAGTTTCATAAGAGAAATGTTGCAAAATTACAAAAACTGCTTTACATTGCAACCCTAGGTAATGCTCATAGGGCATAAATGCTGAGCTTAATTTATGCCTACTTAGCTCACATAATCAGTAAGATGGGTAGAGGACATGAAGTGTTTTGCCCTTAACAAATCCGCTTTGACACTTCAGTTGGGTAGAAAGTATACTTACTAAGCTTTGTTGTCACTTGCAGTCTTTTACTTGTCCTTTTTTTATACATTTAACTGATGTGTCCTTATTTCGCCGTTTCTTCTGCTTATCTCTGCCTCTGTTTTTTTCACTGAAAAACTAAGAAGTCCTAAAATTTAAATACGTGCTTTCAGGTTAGACCAAGGCTGCTGTGTCTCTCATTTACATACATATAAATGTAGCTAGTGTGAAATAAGAGTTTTGTCAGCAGCACTGCAGCACACAACAAGTAATGGCTCTCCACTGAGTAATAAAGTCCCGACAGAGTTGTAGTCCATGATGCATATTAGCTGAAAAAGGAGAGCAAACTGCAGAGAGAAAGTGCTATAAAGGGAGTAAGGGAGGTGGTGGGATGGATGCATGAAATGTGGAAGAGCTAATGAGAAAGATGCAGCAGGAGAAGAAGAGAAAAAGAGGGCAGGACTTTACTGTATTGCTACAATCAGCAGCAGACACAGCAGTCCATTCTCCCTCTCTCTTTTCACTCTCTCCACATGCACCAGTACTGGGCTATGGGCCATGGTCTGCCTGGGTTTTCTATCTATATCCTGTAGCACAGCACCCATGGGGGGAGTTCATGACTTTGTCAGCAGGAAAACGGGTTGTGTTTACAGGGAAGTGAATGAAGTCTCTCCTCAGGGAGCTGAATCACAGGAATTCCTACCTCCCGGGTCGACAGCCAACAACCTGCAGAGTTGTGCACATAAATACACTCGCATATCATCTCTGAAAATCCTCAGAAATACCCATCTCGCTATCTCTTGTCAAGACTTCAAAGAACATTTGCACACCTGGTGCTTTTGCATAATAAGAAATGAGTTAGAGATATGAATAATATACATTTTTTAAAGATGCCATTAAAGTTACAGGGAGGGGAGATTGTACTTGTGGTAGATGGGACTCACTGATTTTGTTATCTTCCACTGGCTTCTGTGGGATCATAACAGTTTTGATGTTATGATCATTTATATTGATATATTGAGTTGAGCATATTCACATTGTATTTTTTTTGCATTGAACTTTATAGATGTAGTTTTCAGGAATAGTTCTCCAGGCTATTTGAAGGACATTCAAACCTCAGCATCTTTGGATGTTCTGGATGTTGGATCTTCTCAAGATGATTCCACACTGCTTCAATAATGTTGAGGTCCAGCCTCTGAGGAAGCCAATCCATGACTGAGATTGTTCCGTGAATGTCAAAGTTGGGTTTGTCACTCCATGAGACCTTAGGTTTTCACTATTTTCAGTCCAGTTCTTGTATACTTTGACATACCTCAAACTCTTCTCCCTGTTTTCATTCTTTAAGAATGGCTTTTTAGCAGTTGCCCTTCCACTGAGACCATTTCTGATGCGGTAGATGGATCAGCTGAAGGATCTGATGCATCTCTCAGCTTCTGTGGCAGGTCTTTGCATGTCAAGATATGCCAAGTTTTTCAGCTTTTTATTATCTTGTTGGTGAAAAAATACTATTTTTTAAAATTATTTTTCAATAGTTCCAGTGAAAAAAATTGAACAAATACCTTTTTGTGACAGGCTGCAAATATCAAAGAGCCTAAAGATGCAGTTTCATTCTAAGTTCTAAGTTGCCTATCATGTGTCGACAAAGCTGACTCTTTATGCTTAAATTAATGACACATGGCTTAATACACAAATAAAGAAAATTGGTCAGTTACAAGGACTAGGCTGAAAATGTGTGAAAAAGCAGCCAAAGAAAAACTTTGGGAGACCTTCAGAAAGCCTGGAGAACTATTGCTCAAGACCTCTTTAAAAAGTTAATAGAAAGTCTGACTCCTTGGAAGGAAAATATAAAGAAGTGAAGAGTGACACAATTTTTGCACCGTTTAAATATAGACGATAAATACTGTATATTTATTATATGTATTATGCATGCAATTCAGCTCTGTTTCATTAAACCCTTTTTAATGTCACTATTTATAGTCAAACAATCATCGTCATTCAGCCAAAGAAGCAAAGTAGAGCTGCTATTATTGTGTGCGTGTGTCTGCTTCTTTGACCCTGTCCCAGCTTCAGGCAGGTTTGTCAGACAGTGTCGCGGCTGTGTTTCTGTCTGGGACACAGTGCTCAGGGCTGACTTTCACATCCTTTTTTCTTTGGCTTCTCTCCTCTTACCTGTCTACTTTTCAGGCCTTCTTTTTTATGCTCTCTCTCACAAACTGCGTGATCCTGCTACGTCAAAGCGTGAATGGGAATAATTAAATTACGTTTCTATTCTAAGTGCTAAAACGAATCATGTCCAACTAGAAGTTTTTATTTCATTCACTTCAGTCCTCTAAGTAGTGAAGTATTGATGTTCTGTGTAACAAAACCTGCAGGGAGTCTATTTCAAGTGTCTGCTTCTTTTTTTTTCTGTGTCCTTTGTCACTCTCTGCACATTACTCACCTTTTTTTGTTGCTTAGACCACTAATGGAAGCACCAGAGGGAGGAGCTCGAGCTTGGTACTGGCCCCAACAATCACTGTTGCGCCTGGGCAAAACCTCTTCTCAGTGCAGGAATTGACCTCAGCTGCCTTACCAGTTGTAGCACCGAAGAAAGAGTTAGAAAATCGAAAACTAAAAAGTTCTCCAAGTCATCCTTGTCTGAAACTTTCCTTCCCCCTAAAGAGGAAACGTGAAGCATTTCAGCACAAAAACACTGACCCTCCTGCCAAAATCAGCCTAAGCAGACGCCCTCCAAAATGGGAGCCTCCTCAATCCTCACAAGAGAAACCAAGGGAAGGAAGAGTTAGTGAGTGGAAGAGTGCCAGAGAACCACAGGGGAAAGCAAGTCCTTCACACGAAACAAGAGCAGTGTCTGGGGCGTGTACAGAACTAGATGCCTCAAACCAAACTCAGCAAAACGGGCAGAATAAAATGGAAAAACTATCAAGTGAATTACCAGGGAAGGCTTCCATCCACCCCCCACTTTCCAAACCACGCAAACCCAAGCAAGCTGCATCTGATACCGACTCCACCACAAGTGGGCCCAAAGGTTTCCAAAAACTAGTTAATACCAGTGAGCCGCCGACCCAATCCAAAGCTGGCTGTCTGGCTGCAAGCTTGACATGTGACTCTAGAGTAAAGTATTCTGGAAAACTGAAACCAGATGAGAAGGTGCAGATGCTTGAGATCGCTGGGCACGCTAAGGTGTTGGTGCTAACGATGGTGTACCAAGATGGAAGCACTCAGTTAGACGCAGAACAGGTAAGGAGGCAAAATGTTTATGATCTGCGCAGTCATTCTTATGAAATAACATAAATATGTTAAGATAAATTATGATTTGTGAACTTGAGACACATTATTTCATTGTGGGTAACGTTTATTATCTTATAGATCAGGTCCTTAATGCTGATTGGCTAAAGTCTGCAAGCTCACTTCTGCATTCTCATGCACCAAACCTCAGAAGGTTGAAGGTTGCATTAATTAAGAAAACCAAAACTGCATCAGTCAGCTAACGTTTACATCTTTAGGGGCTCAAAAAGTTGGCTGAAGCTTGGCGTGTGCCTTTCATCACAGTGTAAACTCTATGCTCTTGTTGTTTGCTTCATCATTAACTTGCAGCCCCTGTGCTCTTGTAATTCTGCTTTTTGTTCCCTCATATAGAAGCTCACTCCACCAGTGTGTGGCCTCCTCATACTAATGAAGAACGAACTTGACTGCAGCATGCCGGAGGGTGCGCTCGGCCCAAACGACACTCTGGTCTACTTAAAACTAGAACACACACCTGCATGGGCCCAACAGCAAGTTCACCAGAGCCAGCACCTCTTTGCTAGGTCTGTGCTTCTATATATGTGTGTCTAATAGAGATCCACGTTTGCGAGTGTTTGATGCTAAAGCAGGAGTACTTACAGGTGTGTGTCCCCCACAGAGATATGCTGCTACAGGTGCTATCAAGATCTCAGCTGGTGGTGTGCTATAAAGCCAAGGATTTGCTTCGTACAGTTCTGCAGTTTTACAGACAAGACCTCAGCTGGAAACAAGGCATGACACAAAAATAAAGGCAGTTTCCATAAAGACATTCACACATGTACATCTGCTTCTAGCTGTTTATGCACAACACTGCTTTACGAATTCATTGTCAACATCAACATTTATCAAAGACTTAAGTAATGCCTCTGTTTCTTTATTCCACTTAGTCTAGTGTCAGTAAAGTTAGCCAAACAATCCAAGCCATAAACAGCTGGTAGAAAATTAGAGCTTTATTCAACAAACATAGTAAAAACACATTATGGAAGCAAGTCAGCATCGCACTGTTTGAAAATGTTTCCATTAAAGTAGCAGGAGTCATGAAAAACATACACTGGACACTTAGATGCTTGCACACCACTCCTACAGCAAACATATTTGATCATATACTATGTGAACACATCTCGTATTTTATTGGTGTCACTTTATATTCATATGCCAGTCCCTGATCAGTGAGGAGCAACCCAAATGCTGCTCATTATCATGATGAGCTTTTCTCCCTATGCAGTGGCAGGCTGTCATATCCAGGACCCACAGGTGTCAGGATGGCTGCTAGATCCCACAGACCCGTCTTCCTGCTATCAGGACCTTCTTCATAAATACTGCAAAAGACCCCAAACATTACCCGCCCTGGGTGCCCAGAAAGTAAGCTTAAGTCTAAATTGGCATTTGTTACACTTGACTGGTAAGTAAGGTTTCTATAGGACAATTTCTTAGAGCTGGAAGTCTTGTAAGCTGTATTTACATTTAGCATTCCTGAGCGGATAAGAGAGGAAAACAGAAGCTGCCTGAGGCGCAAGAAAATAATTTCAGCCAGGGTAACGTTAAAAGCCACGAGTCTTGGCAGCGTTTTTGTGACTACAGCATCTAATTACTGAAAAATTTAAGGTCCACTGGAGTGCTTCAAACCTGCTTGGATCTGGACTCAAGAAAATCCAAACGCCTTATATTTATGAAGAAAGTTTGAATAGTAGAAAAAAAACAAGGACTTTAAAACAGATCTGTGTACAACTTTTATGAAACATGAAATGAGAAACATGAACAAGCTAAAATAAGCCTGAGAGAAACTCCTTTGGACATATTCAACAAAAGCAGTTTTCTCTTAAGCTCTCTGCTCAGTGAAGAAGATATGAAGTTTTCACGAAGGGGGCTCAGTTATATTATGGGGTTGTTTTACTGGATGGGGTGCATTAACTCATTAAAGGTGTTATACAGTGATGGTATCGTAATCCTGGCTCCTTTTACAGTATAATAACCCACCACGTACATCTTAAACTGTAACATCAGATTGTTCTGAGGCTGCTCGCTGTGTGTCCTGATCAGTCTGTGAAGAGAAGAATCTGACTGTAGTACAGCACCTGTATGTGTGTAACATAGAATAGGCGAATGCAGGACTCGGTGCAGACGTCCACGTGTCTGTCAGTTTTTTGTAACTCCATCTCTCAAGCAGACAAATCAGATTTGAAAAGGGACATTAAGAATGAGAACTCAACGAGGGCACCTGCAAACAATTATAACCCTGTTCCTATCAAACTGAACAAAACTGAATCAGGGACGGTGGACCAGACTTCTGGCTATGGATTGTGGAAGTCTGATTAAAAGCCACAAAAGTGTGTGATTGCAGTGATTGCCTCAAGAAGTTTGTGCCACGAAATGTCGGGTCCTGATATTTTTGCCCATTTCATTTTCATTTCAAAATTAAAAGGTCTGTTATGTTAAATGTCGAATAGAAAAGAAGATGATGCTAGTTATACTGTCTGACACGAAAGGTTTTCAGCAGATAGTTGATGTTTTCATGTCTTTGTTGTTGTTTTTTTAACTGAAAAGATACTAATTTTAACTATAGAAGAAACCATGACTCACGAAGTACTTCTACACAACAAAACCTGAAGCATGTTCCTTCTCCCTTTTCTTTTTTCTCTCTTTGTTTGTTTGTGTCTCTCTCAGGTTTCTCAGATAATCTCAGGTCTCTGTTGGCTCTACAGGCTTAATATGAAGCTATGCTCTGAGCTACATGTAGGCAAATGCGCACATACAAACATGCACACACACACACACACACACACACACACAGACACATCAACAGATTACCTAACTGATAATTTGTGTGTCCAGAGCCAAGGGCTGTGGCAGCTCTACTCAGATATGGAGCTTAACATGATCCCTGTTCTGGCAGGTGAGCACTGCTTTACTTTTTTCCCTCCAGACACTCAGAATTGTTTTAAAATACAACAAAATCTTCTCACAGATTCTTCCACCCACACCCTGTGAGATTTATTGTGAAAAATATCCCTGAATAAACAGAGTAAAAGCATGTAATACTGGATAACAGCTGATTTTTGTATTGGGCTCTTCCAGTTTTCTATATCCACAATAAAAATCTGTCAGCTGTTGAAAGATTTACTGTATCAGGTCCTGTTAATGAATCAATAAATTATTTTTCATGTTTCAGCCATGGAGAGCCACCGCATCCATGTTGATAAGGAGGCACTAAAGAGAACTTCAGACTTGCTGGGAGTAAGATAGCAAAAAACCTCTGTGGTAAACTGAATGGTTTGACTAGTAGATCTTAAACTTTCACAATCAGAGTTATTAATAAATAAGAAAAAGATTTCTAGAAGAAACATAACTACTGCCAGGAGTTATTGGCATTTGCAGGAAATGTTAATACCCAACCAGAATACACTGATGAGTCAAGATCAATGCAAATATTTGTAAAAAGTGTGTTTTGCAAGCGGTGTTTTAAACAATTTAACCATTATTTTTGTGAGTTTGTGAAATAAGTTATAGACTAATGCAAAACTGGACATGCCACGAAACTCATTGGGCCAATGCATTAGTTAACATTCATGGAATGATCTATACTGCAGATATTCTGGTTTCTTTCTCATGTTTAACAGCTGTTGTGTGATTATACCAAATACGATACTGTATGAAAGGCTTGAAAGTCGCTCCTTATTTCTTTATATTTTGCTTCCAAGGAACCAGCCTGTCCACTCATTTTTAAAGTGCTCTTGAGCAATAATACTGCAAGCTTTCTGAAGGTCTTTCAAAGTTTTTTTTAAATAGCCTTTTCACTTATTTTCAGTCAATTTTGTTTTGTTTTGTTTTGTTAAGTCAGTTAATACTTAATACTTACCTGTTAAATCATTCAAGCACAAAACGACACCTAACTCAAGGGATGAACTAGTGTTGTGCCCATACAGAAAAGATAATTTAGCAAAGACCCAGTTTTATCACTGCTTTATTTTATGTTATCTTTAGGCATTTTGCTGATCTTCAAAGAGCTATTAGCTGAAAATTTGGAATATCTCAGCATGGTGTGCAGTGCCTCAAAAGAAGTGTCAGGCCTAAAATGCTATCTACTTCAGATGAATAATATGTGAAAGTTAAGTTGTTAAGAAATAGGAAAAATCCAACAAAAACCTGATATAGGAACCTGAGAGATGAATCTGGTCCTTCAGTTGATCCATCTACTGTTCAGTGAAGCTTCATCAGAAATGGTCTGATGGGAAGGGTGGCTGTCAAGAAGCCATTTTTAAGGAAGGGAACTCATAAGAAAAGGCTGAGGTATGTCAAATTACACAAGAGCTGAAAATCAATGGGAATCTAAATTTACATTTTTTGGTTCATTTTATCCTCCATATTTATGAAAGAAGTCAGGAGTGAGGTACAGAAGTGAGGGTCTACAGCCATCAGTGTGAACATTAAATAAATCTCTGCAACTTTTTCCTATTTTCCTAACAAAATATAAAGAAATAAGATCAAGACTTTCACACAGTATTTTAATTTTAATGTGAAAATACGGGGCAAGCTTAGTGTCTGGTTGACTGGGTCAGCTTGGATTTGTCCTGAGTCACTCTGAGTTGATTGTATTGTAGTCTGGCTGCTAAAGCATAGAGCTGTTGATAGATGCTGTATCAGTGGCGATGACAGTAGCAGGATATGAGAAACAGGACAGACCTCAGGGAAAAAAAAGAAAAAACCAACAAAAGAACATAAGACAAACAGAAAAATGGTATCTCGTTTTCTTCTTCTGAGTAGATTTCATGAAGTGCGGGGTGGATGTCCTCTGGGGGCCTGTCCTGTTTACACAAAGATTAAAAAAACAGTTCTGGTGATGAAATTTGAGAACTGTCACAGATGCACAAAGATGTAGATGCAGATGGCATGGACAAACACACCCACAAAGAATACACAACATAGTCAGTTTTGTTTCAACTCACAAGTCTTGCAAACAGCAGCAGGGTTGTTGTTGTGGAGGCAGTCTTGATAGCTCTCTGTGTTACTATAAATAGGATGGATAGTCTGTCTTTTTCCTTTAAGAGGCTGTGCTGCAGGAAGAACGCCTCTGCAGAGACACGCACACACACGCGCTGAGGCACTCAAGTTTTTGAGGCTGCTGCAGAGTTGTGTGTAAATACATTTGTGCGTGTGTGTCCTTTTGTGAAATGTCTGTGTGTGCTGTCATGTGTGTCCAGACTCTGTTGTGCTGGATGTTGTTTTTATCTGAGCTGTCAAGTTCACCTGTTGGAAGACCAACCAGAAAATCCCTCCTGTCTGTCAGGCTTCATCTTTCAACACATACTCACATGCTCTTTTGTTTTTCTACTCTGCGTTAATAAAAGTCAGTGAGACCTCCATCACGTTCTGCTGTTCAGACATCATAGCATAGTCACATCATGTTAGATAGACTTTGTTCTTTCACAACAAAAAGACCACCAGCGATAGAAAGAAAGCACACCATTACTGGTTCTATAGCAGGAATGTCAAACTTATTTTACAGCATGGACCACATACAGCCCACTTTGATCTTAATTTGGCTGGAGCAGTCAAACTACTGTTAAATGTGTAAAATGGGTCAGATGTTTCTGTAGCAGGTAGTGGAAAAACAGGACTTTACTGTTGTTTAACGATCCATTATTTAAATACTTTGGTGTAGTATGAATGGCAATGTGATGATAGTCTTTATCAATAGGAAGCACTTATGAAAACACTTTTAAAGTTCAAAATGTATATGCATTCCTTCACATTTTCCAAAACCATCTGGTGGGCTGGTCTCTGCCGAGCTGATTCTGGGCCCTGGGCCTTATGTTGAACATCCTTCTCTATAGGAATTAAAATGGTAAGCAACAGCCAGGTGCTGTTGCTTTTAAAGTTTTAAAAGCAGATGTTTGCGCAGTTTGCTGGCCTTGAACATTCATGAGTGTGAAGACACAATGCCACAGTCTTCCCACAAGTGGATGCTTCAGCAAATTCACTCCAAGGTAAAACCATACAATGCTCAGAGAAACAGTAAAAAAAACCCCACAAGCTCTATTTCAGGCTGTACAGAACTCAGTTGCATGATAAATGTTAAAGTTCATGGCAGTACAGTTAGAAAAAGACTGAACATTCATGACTTGTTTGGAAGGGTCGCAGGAGAAAGTCTCTTTTTTGAAAAAGAGCATGGCAGCAGGGCTTAGGTTTGCAAAGTTACATCAAAACCACAAAACTCCTAAAATAATGTCCTTCATAAATTATGTCCAGTGGACATGTTTGGCCATAATGCACAGCACCACATGTGGAGAAAACCATAACAACTGTCAGCACGGTGGTGGTGGGGTGATGATTTGGGCTTGTTTTGTTGGAGTCACAGGACCTGGGCACTTTGCCATTTAGACACCACGAACTCCTCTGCATACCAAAGTATTTTAGAGTCAGATATGAGGCCAGCTGTCTGACAGCTAAAGCTTAAACTGAATTAAAGTGCTGCAGTGGCCAAAAGTCCAGACCTTAACCTGAATGAAATCCTGTGGTGGCAGCATATGGGGCAGATTTACTAAACAGGGGAAATCGTGTGTTAGTGTATCCCCCAAGTAGGAGTCTTGTGCGTGCATGTATATCTGAGGTATTTTCAAAGTGCATCCACCTAAATTTGTGTAGGTTTACCCCTAAATGTAATTGTGTTTGAGAACAGCTCACAAGATCACAGTGAAAAAGCGGTGTACACTGTCCATGGTCCTGAAATTGTAACCATTCAAATTTAAGTGTAATAAAACTTCAATCCAAGGCCGGAGTATTTTCAGGATGGGATGCTCTCTTTACAAATACTGACAGTACCAAAATCCAGTTTTTGCCGTTGCAGCGTGTTTGTAAATCTGACCTTAAGACAGCTATGCATGAACAAATCTCTGCAAACGTCAATGAACTGAAGCAACATTGTAAAGAAGAGTGGGACAAAATTCCTTCACAATGATGTGACAAAACTGATGAAGCAATACAGAAAGTGATTACTTTAAGTTATTGCTGCTAAAGCTGCTGGTTCTACAAGCTACTGAATCATGGGATTCGTTTAGTTTTTCACAGGACTGTGTGAAGGTCAGCAGTTCTTTTGTGCCTGACGTTGTCCTTTATTTCTTTAGAAGGGCCTTGTCTGAGGGCACATTCCTCTAGAAGGCAGATTTGTCTTCAGATTGATATAAAATGAAAGAATGCCATTTCACAGTTAGGTTTAATATCCTTCTTTCCCTATATATTATTTTTAACAATTCCTTGTGTGTAAAACAATTATTTTTTCTTTTTTAACACAATTTATTTAAGAATGTATTTAAGAAAAAAAATATTTAAAACATTTATTTAAGAAAAAATTCCCCCCAAACACTAAAATCAAAATTAATCTGTGCACTGATTATTGTTCTTCTCCACTCTACATATGTTTATAAAGTCCCTTAAGGTTTCTTCTAATTTGATTTAAATGTCATCTATTTCTTAATTTGCCAGGATCCATCAAAAAAGTCCACGTCTTAATCCACATGGTGTGAAATGCTATAAAATATTTCCCTACAGAGCCCTGTGCTTTCTGTATGTGTGCCTTTGTGTGTCAAACAAAGTACTAAGGGGCTCCCATCCAATATTGATGAGGCAGTCTGGTGCCTGCTCTGGGCAAGAGAAAAGTGCATATTTTGGACTTTAGGTACATGTCTGACAGCTCACCGCAATTTTTCTCCTTTCATTTTCTTTCTGTCCCCTCGCGTTAGTCTCTCGCCACACTGCTGTCCTTGATTTTGCGCCACAGTTGTTCCACTTCCCTCTCCCTACGATTTTGTCAAGTCATGTCTCTGAACTTGCCTTCTTGTTCCAAATGCAATTTTGTGTTAAGGTCCAGCCCAAACATGTTCTCACCAGTTCATGAATAACCAGTGTTACTTCTCACATTTCCCCCATGTACCCACACCAGTGTTTGCTTCCCAGTTCAGCTTTCTTTCAACTCTTCCAATTACCCATTTTCTTTGTCCCATATTCCCAAATCCGTCACTCTGCTGCTCTTTCAGACTGTTGTCTCTCATTTCATCAACACATTTACCCCGATACACTCCGCCTTGTTGCCTGTCGTCTCCATTTCTCTAACTTCATTCCCTGGTTTGTCTGTCAAGTGCTTTGTTCAGACTTGCAGTGAGCTGTGATGAGGGTGTCACCCTCTTCATTAAAAAAACAGCTCAAAATCTTCACGTTTGGCTTAAATATTGTATAAGAATGAATTTCACGCCTTTATGCCCTCATTTATAAAAAAAAAGTCTTTCACATTTATTTTTTATCACAATCGCGTTCTTCTTGGGATTCATCCTCTTTGCATCTTCAAGTTATTTAATAGTGCTTCTATCTTTCAGTCCTCTCTTGTCTCTTCATTTTTTCTATGCCAAGTCACTTCTTTCCCCCATTTCTGTAGCGTAGTTTCTGTTTTTCTCCCTCCTTATTTTTGGAATTCTTTGTCTCTTTTTTGTGCCGTTTGTTTTCTATCATTTCCTTTTTCTATGTTTCTTATGCTGCCCTGGCTTTCCTGGGGCAAGGGTTTTTTCTAAAACAGGGGTGGGGAAATCCAGGCCTCAAGGGCCGGTGTCCTGCAGGTTTTAGACATCACATGTGTTTCCCATGGGACTGATAGGTGTAGGAAGAAGGTCAACCTAGTAAAATACAGAGTGAAATAAATGACTTCCTGTTTCACATAAACAGTCATGTCAAAAAGAAACTAAGTAACCCTCTAAGATTTAGTCATTTGTAAAACCATCTTTAGCAGCAATAACTTGAAGTGACTTAATCACTCATCATGTCAGGCAGGCACACAGGGCCATCACAGCACTTTGATTCTTTTCTTTTTCAGCCATTCTGTTGTAGATGTGCTGCTGTGCTTGCGATCATTCTCCTGTTACAAGCTTTATCTGTCACACATATGGCCTCAGATTTGACTCTAGAATACCTGGTATACAGAGGAGTTCATGGTGAACTCAGTGACTGCCCGGGTCCTGTGGCAGTAAAATAAGCCGAGATCATCACCCCTCCATCACCGTGCTTGACAGTTGGTTTTCACCGCTTTGATTGTGTCTATCCAAACTATGTTGTTCTAGAGGTCTGTGAACTTTGCTGACCTGAGCCGTGCTGCCATGTTCAGCAGTGATTTTGTCTGTCTTTCCAACTCTGTCAGACTAAAATGAAACAACTGGAGCAGGAAGCACACCGAGCAGCTGGACAAATATTTCTGTTGACCAGCAACACTCAGCTACGAACAGTACGTACCTTCATGTGTACATCTGGAAACTGTGTGCAGTATATGGCTTTTCTGTGTCTGTGTGTGTGTATACCGTGCATATGCAAACATTTGTATTCTTCTACGCTGTGCGTCTGCTTCATGTTTTGTGGATGTTGTGGATTTACAATGTTTGTAGGTTCTGTTTGAGAAGCTGCATCTTCATGAGCGCTGCGAAAACAAGAAGCTTCCCAAGACCGTTGGCAAACAGCAGCAGTCAACATCTGAAGCTGCAGTATGACACACACATAAACACAGACAGATATTTCAGTTTGACCCTCAGTTCTCTGTTAATCTAAGAAATGTCTTCAGATTAGAGACAAAGATGTATTTTTTTCATGATCAGACGTTTCGCCTCAAACTTCACTGCACAGTCACTGTTCTTAGTCACATCTCTGTCTCTGTACAAATATACATAAACTGCTGCTTGGACAGATGTTATGTCCACCTTTGTACCTGCAGTCAATCACAGCTGATGACCGAATCGCGGAATAGTTTCATCGGCTAAAGCGCCGTAAGCAGCGAGCCTCCTGATTATTAGCCCGACTTTTGCTGCATGTCAGTCTTTTGTTCATTTTACCCACATTTTCTGCCTATTTGAGCTTTTGCTAACTTTTAAATAGTTTTATATGTAACAGCCCTCTTATAAAATTCATCTGTTCCCACCTTTTGGGGCTTTAATATGTGTGCCTCCTTCTTGTATGACTTTAGAATTAAAAAGAAGTTGATATATACATTATGTCATTAAAAGCTCCTTAGCTAAATATAGTAGCCTTAATCTATTGCAAAGTGGCCTCCTGGTAGTGTGCTAACTTAAAGGTGAAAATGATGTAACCCTCCCAGGAGAGAAAGTCTAATGGATTGAATTAAGACTGTTAAGGAGCAGAAGATTGACATGCACTCAGGTCTGACCAACTGGGTATTTGGCAAAACCACTTAACTATAGAATTTGTATAGCAAATAATGAAAACAAGAAATTGTGCTCTTAAATCAAAGGACCTAACTCTTGAATACCCCCAAGAAAACTGTACTGTAATACAGTGTGTGCCCAAACATATTCATAGCAGTGAATAGAGAAGAACATCTGAAATTACCATCAATAAAGATCCATGTGGACAATTTTCTAGTAATTATTAATATTTGTCAGTCCCAATTATTCATTAATTTTAGTGAAAAGATATAGATAGATATAATACTGCATTCCTGCTATTGTACACATGTTTGCATCAAAATAAAATTGTTCCTTCTTATTCACATACAATCATCCCTTTGAAGAAAAATATAATTAGAGCAATGTCATGATTTTACACTTTTCATACCCAGAGAGCTGACAGCGGCCACAATTGAAGATGTCTTGTAAAGATTTATTTACAAGTGTGATGAGAGCAGCGATAGACTGTAGAAGAATGAACTACTGATTTAGCGAGTTGCAGGAACTGAAAAGGTTTGAAAAGGCTGAGGTATTACTGGAGAGTGCAGAGAAGCTGAGCTCGGGAGCGGGTCGGAGGCCCGGGGTGAGCAGCTGGGTATCAGTGGAGAGTGGGCAGGCAGGCTAGTCACAGATAAGACTGAGAATCCACTGGCAATATTTGGCTGTGTGGGTGACAGAAGCTTCCGTCAAGGGAACACTGGCTGACTTTCCAAAAAACAAGCAACATGCTTCAGGCAGGGAAACAAAGACACGGGGTTAGAGGCAGGAACAGAGAAACAAACACTAGACAGAGTGAGCCAAGATACCACAGTTGCGGACATAATGAACTGGCACATAACAACAGCCAGACCTTGTCCTTAAAAAGCACAGCTACAATAAAGGGATTTACAAGAGGTGTGGAAGCAAGCTCGTGTAGGGCAGCACAGACCAGCTGAAGTCTCCACCTGAAATAACAAAACACAGAGGAACCCCGAAACCTGCCCAAACCCTAACAAAACTTAGCACAAAATAATATGACTACTTATACACTGTGCTGCATTCCTGTTAATTAAAAGAGCTTTGCAGAAAATTGAGATGTTTGTTCATGTGCATGTCCTAGCAGCAAAATATAAAGACTTTCAATCGATTTTTTTGTGCCTGACATACAATGAAAGGCACAAAAAATGCAGCTTTTCAGTCTTTGTCTCCTTTCTTTTTGTTGCAGTTGTTGCAGCTTCAGGACCTGCACCCTCTGCCAAAAATAATCCTGGACTACAGGCAGGTCTGGCATGTTCCTAGCTGCTTTATAAAGTCAGCATGGTTTCTGTAGTATAAAATCATAAGTATAAAAAACCTCTTAGACTTCTGGGTCTGAAAAGTGAAGCCAATCCTTAAGCGCCTTAAGAAAAATGCAAAAAAAAAAACCCGAACCAAAAACCAAACCCCACAACAAAACTGTGAAGTTCCAGAAGTAAAGTTCTCATTATTATTATCCATATGGGGTTTGATTAGCTAAAGTACTGTGAGCTGCAATACTGAAATGATGGCATGTGCTCCTTTAGAAACAACTGTATGATAGCGGCCTTGTTTTATTAAAACACATTTTATTTGCCCCACCCACAGTCCTAAATTTAATGAGCAATGTCTCTGATTGAGTGGTTGCTGTTATATGGCAATGGTTAAACTCACAAATGTCTGAGTGTGCAACTTCAGAAACTGCCAGAGCACTGGTTGCAGTGAAAAATGAACCACTGTATGGCATCAGTACTTGGGTTATATGTTATTACACACATATGACACAGTCTACAGAATAAACACAAAACTATTATTATGAAAAATGAATGAATGGGAAATTCACTTCTGGAGCAGGAGCCCCTAAAAAACTGGGCATTCACTGTTGAGCTCTGTAGAAATCAGTTTAATTTTTGTCAGTCTCAGAGTCAGAAAAGATTATCCAGGTTATGTTCATTGGCCAAAATCACAAATCATTAGCTAATGATTATACAGTTCCACTACCAGATGAGACAAGTGGGACTTCTCCGTTATTTTGACCTTATCTGTCTTTTATACTATGATGTTTTCTTCCCAGTTAGGTAGTTATTAAATCTGTTAGTTGTTCTCTTTAAGATGATCATTGTTTAGCTTTACCTTTTGGGGGTTACATAAGGTATAGAGATAAAGTGTGCAGTAGCAACCTTGGTTTTATTGTACAAATAATTGCATTTTTGTTCACAGGTTCACAAAATCAAATCTACTTTTATTGATGGGATTTTGTCATGCATGATGAGCAAGGTGAGTCAACTCTGTAATATACTATTTTGCCAAAAGTATTCAGTCACATCCAATTGAATTCAGGTCTTCCAATCACATCCATGGCCACAAGTGTATACAATCAGGCACCCAGGCATGCAGACTGCTTCTACAAACATTTATGAAACAATGGCTCGTTCTTAGGAGCTCAGTCAATTCCAGTGATATGATGCTACCTGTGCAACTCCGGGCCTGAAATTTCCTCGCTACTAAATATTCTAAAGTCAGCTGTTAGTGGTATTATAACAAAGTGGTAGTCATTGGGAATTAGGGCAGGGTGATATGGCCATAAATATTTATCACGATATATATTTGAAAATTTGCGATAACGATATAACTGACGATATAATTGACGCGAGACAAAATACTTTACAACTCCACAACTTTATTAGTGCAAAAAACCCCATCAATGTATTTTCACTTAGACAAGCAGCTGTTTTTATGTGCATTAAAGTGATATAAAAATGTAACAGTGCAAATGCAAATTCCTTGCTGGCAGTTTAACCAAAAGGCATTTCCAGTGGAAACTGGCCAACATATCCTCAGCATAACCACGTATAATATCCACAAAACTTAAAAAGAGGTTATACACACAATACGGTAATATTATGTTGAAGCACAGTACGTATCACTCCGCGAGGCTCCTGACTACGGTAGCCGTACTGCTCCGACAATCCATCAAGCAGTGCGGGTTCGTAGCTTAGCAAAGGCATACTAAAACATTTTTTGACAGATTTTTGAGCGCCGTGTACCACATAAAATCGGTTCGGTAATAACGACGGCCCGCTAGCATGCTCTACCAAAAAATGTGCTTTGGTGTGTATCTGACGGACGAAAGCTAAACCAGTTCCACACCACTGAAGTTGCAGCATTTTTACAAACCAATTCTGGTTCATCCGTTTCATTCAACGATCCGCTTTCGCCCTTCTCATTCTCCGTCGCCGCCATGCATATGAAAACAAAGGCACTGCGCATGCGCGTTGTACCCATATTCTATCGTGATATTTCATTTTCTTATCATTGCCTAACATTATACCGGTATTACCGTGAACGGTATGATATGGCCCAGCCCTATTGGGAATGACAGCAACTCAGTCACAAAGCAGTAGGCCATGTAAAATCACAGGGCAGGGATCAGCAGATGCTGACACACACGTGACCAACATTCTGCAGAGTCAGTTTTACAGACCTCTAAACTTTATATGGCCTTCAGATTAGCTCAAAAACAGTGCGCAGAGAGCTTCATGGATTTCCATGGCCGAGCAGCTGCATCCAAGCCTTATTTCACCAATCAGCAGAGACTGACCTCACAAATGTCTTTCTGCAAGAACAGTCAAAAATTCCCATAAGCACTCCTAAACCTCGTGGAAAGCCTTCCCAGAAGAGTTGAAGCTGCTATACCTGCAAAGGGTAAAACCTTATGGGTTAGGAATGGGAAGTGACTAAATTTTATATGTGTATGAAGGCAGACGAGCAAATATTTTTGGCAGTATATCCCAAAAAAGTTGCTTCTTTTTAACCGGTCAAAGTGTTTTTAGTGGGAGAAGCATTTCATGACTCATCCAGGTTACTTTTTGGAATTTCCTTACATGGATGATTGAACATGCATCTTTTTGCAATACAGCGTATCTCAAACTTGTATAAAAGGTAAATGTATTCAGTCCACTGGCACTCTTTTTTTTCTTGATGTAGATTTTTTTAGACTTTTCTTGTGAGGCTGAAACAACAAAAACAAGAGAGTGAAACCAAAGGTTTAGAAGTTGCTGCAGGCTAGAAGGACTCCTGCAGCTCCCACAGCTTTTATTTTCATTTGCTCACAGTTTGCTGCTGCGTCAGTGCACAAGAACAGTAATTTATGCTGCTGGACAAACCCGTGTTTTTCCTCTTCACCTTTTAAATTCAGCTGCCGGTGTGAATGTCACCATCTCTCTGAGGCTGTGACAAGATGTGGTTTCACAGCTCCTGAAACAGAGTCATCACAAGTGTGGATGAGCTCTGCTGTGCTGACTTATTAGTGAAATAGTGAAACATGTTGTCTGAGTTGGACTCTCGAAGCTGTTGGTCTGTTTTATTGCCACTGCTGTATTAATTTGGCAGTAGAGAGATGTATCTCTGTGCCTGACTGTCCCTCCACATGGGCCTCTTTCAAGCCTCGTGCATGGGAGCAGCAGCTTGTGTTTGTCAATCTGTGCTTACTCAATGGTGCAAATGAGTCTGCCTGGTTTTCTCCAAAGCTTTTTGGCTTCGGATCATCGTGATTCATTTGGCGGCATTTTGGAAAAAATCTGGCAACAACAAATGTATACAAATTTCTACTCAGTCATAACTTGAGTATTTGTGGTTTTATAAAATAGATTTCTGTAAAGTGTAATGTCACAACTACGTGAACCCTGTGGCTGACACCACAACATCAGATGACCTTTTATTTGCACTTACAGTAAAACAGAAAGATTTAGGAAAACCAGAAAACACAACATCCGAAAAGAAGGCAAGAGTCAGAATGGAGCCACAGTTGAAAGAGTCAGATGCCAGAGTTGGATTAGACATAGATATAGGGAGTGAAAATGGTGGGAAAAGAAATAAATGAGGGAAGTAAAAAAGCCACATGAGGAACTAACCTTGAGAGTGAATGACAATAAATTCTGACAAACAATGAGGCACAAGCAGTGGAGTTCCCTAAAAGTGAATGGGGAAAACGAAGAATACAACAGAAGCCATACATACAGACAACAACGATGAAATAGTAGCTAAGGTCTGCTGTGTGGGACCTTAGCTACTATATGCTGTAATTATCTTGTCGTCTAATTTATTAGGTTAATTGTCACGGCTTGTGGGGCGAGCCGTGTAGAATTTAACAAAGGACCCAAGATGCGGAAATTACAGTGAAATGAGAGGGCTTTATTGAGACTGAGTGATTAACAAACAAAAGGTGAGAGTGGCTTAGAAATAACTTAGAAATAATCTATACTGGGAAAACTAAAACCTAAACAACAAACCTGAACACAAGTGGAGACAACAAGCAGGGATAACAGCACAGGGAGAATTCACAGGATGACAGAGGGAAATGAAGGAGGGAAAGAACACAGACGAACCAGCAACGCACACCAGAAAACACAGGGCTTATATACACAAAGAGGCAATCAGGGAATGAGACACAGAAGGAGGGCACAGCTGGGAGTAATCAGACAAGACGAGACAGGGGAAACGTAAACCGAATACACTGACATAAGACACAGACCTTCACAATAAAACAGGAAATGCACAGAGATGCAGACTGGAGAGAGAGAGAGAACACGGAGGAGCAGGAGGGAGAGCACAGACATGACGGACTGGGGAAACATGGAATAAAACACGAGGGGAAACCCAATAAACTGAACAACTTAGGACCGATGGGAACTCCAAGAATAACAAATGAATTTAACATGATACAGAAACACAGGAAATGAAGAATGCTGGGTCAAAATGACCCAGGACCATGACATTAATAAGTTTGACAGTGTGCAAATGTTTGGGTTACATAACTAAACTGCAGTCTTGAGCGCTATAGTGTTGTTTTTGTTGGTGCTGTTGATGTTTTGCCCTGCTTATTGCAGCAACATAACTGGCACCCTACTCTGCAAGCAGCTTGTTCAGATTGGGCATGGCACTGTTGAAGGCGTGTGGGTCCAAACACAGGATCAGAGTGATCAGGGCAATCAAGACCGCAGCTGTTGTTTTCAGGCTGTTTTTGGCTATATGGAAACATTAGTGATAACATAGCTGACTGAAATGTTAATGTGATAATGTGCTGAATTTACAGGTTCTCCCTGTATTTAATTTATATCTGACTCTCTTTGTCTCTTCATGTCAGAACTACATTTCCTCTACGTGGCACCTGACCAGTGTTGTGACTGGGAGAATCTCTGCAAAACACCCAGTAAGTCAAACTTGCCTTACATTCCTACCCATCTCTCCCAGCCTTCATTGCACTGGAATTATTTGATACGTCTCGGACTGTTAAAGCACTGCAACAGGATTAAGCGTCCTTAGAGGAGCTATCCATGGTTCTGAACAGCACAGTGAATTGGGAAAGAAAGTGAACTGTTTCTTTCTAAGAGTTCAAGGCACATGCATAGAATACCTAAAAGACCACATCAATATGCATTAATAGAAACAGAAACGCTGGAATATATCTGTGAGAAATTAAAATTACAGCGCAAAATATTTTTACATTTTTTATGGAGTGAGGAAAGCCTTTTTCAGAGCTTTTTGTTTAATGTCTTAAAACAAAAATAATATTTGAAAAATCTCACAAAAGATTTGTACACACACACAAATCTTCTGCTTGTAGATTTCTAAGATCCTAACACTCTTCTCCTTTTTCTGTTCTTAATAACTAAGCTTTCACTGGCTATTTCTTTCTGGCTTTCTCCCTTGTCAGAGAAACTCCTTAAGGAAGCTGACTGCATAGTAATTACATGCTCAGTCATGAATGCCGAGTTCTCATAGACACAGATGTTTTGGGATTGTTGTGTAACAGCAAGCTGGAGGTTTCTATGAGCTGCGTTTATGAGGTGTAGCTGAGAGACAGCAGCTCGATGTTTAAAACATGAGTGTGAATAAAGGGGCGGGTGTTGGACGCCTGGCTGATAGAGAGCGTGTTGAGTTAGAATGGCTTTACAGAGTCAGAGAAATAGTACTGCTGAAATATTCATACATCCTTGAGCACACACACGGGCAAAGAGCAGGTGAGGCACAAAGAGGAAGACTTCATTTTAAGAAGACATTGTTTTTTTGACAGAGTTGATACCGGTAATTATCATTTTCTTGCTGTTATCCTCTATGGTAGGAAAATTAGTTAGAAACTATATATACCTCCCCTTTTTATCAGGCAGTCGTTGGCTTCAGTTGTCTTTGCAATATAATGTTCTTGGTAGAGATATTAGAAATGTGGTCTGTGTAACTAGTAAATCAAATATGAGGCCTAGGGGCCAGAACCAATGCGCCAAATGGGCAAATTCTGTCCACTGAATGACTTTGCAAAGTGTGAAAACTGCAGTGAATTCATTAATTATTCAGATTTTTCATAAAATGCACTGGCATTCATTCCATGGTGATGTCAGATCTAATGAAAGTTAAAATGCTGGATCTGGATTTGTTGTTTGAATCATAAAAATGTTAAATACTTTATGCCGAATGTGTGAAGTGTAATGACAGTAGACTGAATCAAGTAGAAAACAGAAATAAATTGTTCATTTTCAGTATGTAAGCAATAACATCTCAATAAAGCAACTGGTGTTGTTGATGTTTTTAAACTGACTTAAATGATCATGCAGTGGTTTTCCTGGCCTAATTCACTTGTGATCAGATTGGACTATATGTGCTTGTGAACTACAAATTTTGATATCTCTGTTATAATTGCATGGTGGTGCACCAGTCATAGTGGTCATTCAACTATAATTCAACTGTAAGTAAAAAATAAAAATAATACACAATAAAAGTATTTGTAAACAATATACAGTGGTATGAAAAAGTGTTTGCCCCCTTCCTGATTTCCTTTTTGTTGTATGTTTGTCACACTTAAATGTTTTAAATCATTAAAAAAAAAGGAAAAGATAACACAACTAGGTCATGAACAAATGTCCGGACATTCTCCTTCAGGATGTTTCGGTAGACAGCAGAGTTCATGGTTCCATTTACCACAGCAAGTCTTCTATGTCCTGAGGCAGCAAGGCAGCCCCAGCCCATCAAATGATCACCACCATATTTTACTGTTGGTATGATGTTCCATATCTGAAATGCTGTGTTACTTTTATGCCAGATATAAGAGCATTTTTGCCCAGCCTCTTTCTTATTGTTGAATCATGAACTCTGACCTTACCTGAGACATGTGAAGCCTCTGGTTCTTTAATGTTGTTCTGGGTTCTTTTGTGACCTCCTGGATGAGTCATCGATGTGCTCTTAGAGTTATTTCGGGAGGCCGGACACCCCTGGGAAGCTTCACCACTGTTCCAAGTTTTCTCCATGTGTGTTCACTGGAGTCTCAAAGCCTTTGAAATGGCTTTGTAACCCTTTCCATACTGATAGATGTCAGTGACTTTGTTTCTCAAGTGTTTCTCTAGATCATGGTGTGATGTGTTGCTTTTTGAGATCTTTTAGCCTGCTTCACTTTGTCAGACAGGTTCTCTTTAGGTGATTTCTTGATTCAGCAGGTCTGCCAGTATTCAGGCCTGAGTATGTTTAGTGAATGTGAAATGTGGTTAATCACAGTTAATTCATGATTTAACAAGAGGCACAAATTAGTTTTTCACACAGTACCAGGTGGGTTTGGATAACTTTTCTCCCTTAATCAATGCAATCATCATTTAAAAACTGCATTTTTTTTTATTTTTCAAGTTGTCTTTGTGTAATATTAACATTTTTTGATGATCTAAAACATGTAAATAACACCTTTTCACACCACTGTATTGTTCAGTTTCAAAGCCTGTGGTAACCTCTGGAAAACTAAAGCCTAGTGTTTTAGGCAATTATCCAGTTACAATGTAATTGGTACAAAAGTAAAGGGATACCCAGTCCTTTGTAAGATTGCACACAGATGGTGCTGAGGTCATAGATTAACAAAGAAAAAACTCAGCAGATTTGTTGGTTTATAGCTGTAGTTGTCACCCAGTACTCTGTGATACAGTTTTTTATTGAATTGATTCTTTATATTTTTCAGTACAGGTACATTAAGGTGGCATTTTGAAATAACACACACACTATCAGTATTAACAGTGTTAAACAACCCATCCATTACTTTGAAGGTAAACACCCTCTGTTTAATGGTTTGAGCCAAATGTACTCAGTGCTTTTTCTGTAATTGTAAAGCTTTATTTCTGTAAGCCTGAGATGCTGTGCTGATGGCTTTCTTTGATTAATTTAGCAGCATTTCTATGTAATGTTGAAAAGCATTTGAAAAATCACATCATCAGTTCCAGTGGTTCATTAAATGTGAATGTTTATTCACAATGTATTTATTTTATAAAAGCAAATTTGAAGGTTGGGTTTTTTGTAAAGTCTTGGCTGCGTATGAGCAAATTGTGGGAACGAAAATAAACTTGACACTATGACATGTCTGGACACAATGAAATAATAAATATAAATAAAAATGCCTGTAATAAATAATATTATAAAACAGACAACTGCAAAAAAGTACTTCGACCTCTGTCTTGGTATGGGGAGGTCGATAGCTCATTTCAACAATACTCAGCTGTCAGGGTCTGCTGGTTCTCCTCCTGTTAGATCCTCTCCAAGCCTCAAAGACACTCAACTTTTCTAATCTCACCGAGCACTTTGTGAGCGATGTGAGCTACACATTGAATTGATTGTGCTGCTACTAAATGATATATGTGACTGTGGGCGGCTGCAGTTTAACACCGCTCTGTTCCTGCTCAAACTCAGATGTGGGATTTGGTTGAGCATCCTATTAAGTGTGTGAATGCTTGTGGTTTGTGCTGTGTGCCAGTGTGGTCTTTAGTTATTTTATTGTACTGTGATAGTATTTTGTTCCCAATGCAAACAATAAATAATACAAGGCAATATGAATGTGCCTACATTGTGTGGAAGTTTGATGACCAAATGATTAAAATACATTCCATGTATATTTACTTTTGTTTTCCTATTTCTATTGCTGTAGAAATAGAGGTCATAGAGGCCTTTGCTTCATGTTGTCCTGGTTTTTTTTTTGCCATGTTTGCTTTCAATCTCTATTGTCACAGCCAGTACATGCTAAAAATGCCCAAGGAATTGTTGTGCCATGCTTTTTCCTCAGAATACTAGAAAGTTATATCTGAAGTGTGAATTGTTTTAGTATATGTTTTAAGGTTTATTAATGTTACAAAAAAGGTACTGTGCTCACCTGGGTTTTTTTCTACAACCATCATCCTGAATCCAACACTGTGGCTCTAAAAGCCTGACAGACACTAGCGATACTCATTTAACAGCCATGAACGGTGGACGGTGGGCACTTACTCCTACAGTGCAAAATTATCCACAACAGTTTACAGTTTTGATATACCGGTGGTACTTTTTTAAGCTAAAACACAGTTTCCACTGGAGCAACACATTAGGAAAGCTGTTCCTAAGCTACAGTGATAAAAGGACTCAGCTCAAGGCTTCAGAAACTCAGGGTGAAGTCACAATGGCTCCAATACCTCCATCTTTTATACTGTTTATGGTTTGACCCAATCAGAGAAGCTTATAGCAAGATATACTCCAATCTTTGAGTATTAGTATAGTGTGTGAATGTGTGTGTGAATGGGTGGATGAATGGTTGTGTAAAGCGCTTTGGGGTCCTTACGGACTAGTAAAAGCGTTATACAAATACAGGCCATTTACCATTTATATTACAGTGCAGTTTAAAAAGGAAATATCAGCATCTTATGATGATTATGCACGTCTTCTTTCGGCGGCTTCCTTCAGGTGTCGTCACAGTGTATCATCTGCATCCATCTTACTCTATCCCTAGCGTCCTCATCTGTCACACCAACCCTCTACATGTCCTCCTACATCCATGAATCCCCTCTGTGGTTTTCCTGTTGCCTGGCAGCTCCATCTTCAACATCCTTTGCCCAATATGTCAACTATCCCTCCTCTGCACATGTCCAGACCATCTCAGCCTTGATTCTCTTTGTCTCCAAACTGTTCAGCCTAAGCCGTCCCTCTTGCTTTGGATGGTTGAGCCCGGGTATTTAAGCTCATCCACCTTCGCTACCTCTACTCCTTACGTCTTCACCTTTCCAACCGTCTCCTTCTCATTCATACATGTATTCTATCTCGCTTCTTGCTGATTTCCTCTTCTCTCCAGACCACACTTCCACCTCTCCAGACTCACTCTCACCTGCTTAATAATTTTCGGAACCTGTGTACATGTCATGCTGATGGTTGATCTTATACTAGTTCCTCTAGCAATGCAGATCTAAATAGTCTGGGTAATAGTCTGGTTGATTTAATGCAAACACAATATTTTACAAGGTGCTACACATAGAAAAAGTTGCAGATATGAGTTAATATCAAATATCTTTTTCATCTTTCTTAAAATGTCAGGTAGTCTGTAGCAGAGCTTGGTGATAAATTGTGCTGCTAGGTTTGAAATAAGAATCTTTCTCCATCAGAGAGCAAGAAGGAAGAAACTTCAACCCTCCAGAGTCAAACTTATTCCAGCATAAATTAAGTCAACTCATTATTATTCTCATCATACTGGAGAGCAGAATGTGCTGGGTGTTAATTGAAGACTCGCTCAGTGATCATTAACACGTCACATCCCACTGCTTTTAGTGGAAAAAAGGTTCAGCTTGTAGTTGGTGCTTAAGGTAGAAAAAGAAGTTGCTCTGCCACTCTCCGCTCTGCACACACATACACGCACATATTCAAATGAGGAGCGTTGCAGAGGGGGTTTAGCTTTCATCTGTTGTGGGTTCAATCACAGTGAAGGCTGTCTGCAGTAACAAAGGGGCGCCTGAATGAAAGCAGGACAGCTATGAAACTGGTGCTGAGTTTAAAGCGCAGCGAGAAGTGAGTCTTGCTGGAGAGACAAGTTGGCTTTTCTGCTTCGGCTCGTCTGTTTTTATCTGCTCAAAGCAAAAATATGTTTGAGCCTCAGTGCTTCTCCCGTGTCTGTGCCATGTCTTTCCTTCTCTCATTTGTTATGACTCTCCTGATCCACTTCTTCCTGCTCCCTTGTTGTTTAAGTACGTTTTCTTTGTCATTTATAGTCTCCATGTGGCTCTTCTATCCACATCTTTCTCTTTCTTGTTCTTGCTTTGCTTCTGTCTAACGCTCTTTCCCTCATGTACTCGTCCCCTTATATTAATAATTTTTAACATGGTGAAACCAAAGAAAACAAATCCCACCCCCCTCCCCTCCCCTCGGTCTTGCTGGTTTCAGCACTAGGAGAGGAAACCATAGTTCAGATTGAATCTACTCTGCTCTGTATCAGCTGTCCTTTTGTGTCCCCTCTTCTTTTTCAAAGCCTTTTATGGGTTTGAAAAATTTATACAGTCGTGGCACCCACAAATGCATCAAACGTGCTCACTTACTCATGCAGATCCAGGGCAAAAGAAAGATGTAAACACTCTGTTCTGCTTCCATTTTTTGTGTTTTTTTCCTGTTGTTTGCTCAGTGGGATCAGAGGCTTCAAAGTAACGGTTTCTTAATTTTTTAAGCCAACATTACTATTTTTTTCCCCCCTAACAGATTGTGCACATTTACCTCCTCACATCATAACCTAATCAATCCAGGGTCTTGGGTACAATTATATGATACAGTCTATCTCAGTCAAGATTGATGATTCATTAGAAAAGTGCTGCATTATTGATGTTGTGTATTTTGTGTTACGACTGTGCAGCTGTGTCTGTTCCCATAGTGCCAACTAAGTTTCCTTCAGGGCTTGTCAAGCAGTTTAACCTTTGTTTAAGACCGCTCTGCATTCAGTCGTTAAGTGTTTTGCACAGGCAGCTCTCTCAAGGCTGAACCAGCACTTCACTGAAGTGTGCGTGGTGTTCTTTGCTGACACCAGAGTGGTTGAAAACACAAAGCAAAACATGCAGGGATACATTTTTTTTGCATATACTACTACACACCTGTATCATTTTATTTAACTTGAAATTATAGCAGGCAGTATTGCAAACCATCCTCTTCTTTGTATCTGTCTGTGCTTACATGTGTCCATTTTGTTAACCAACAAAAAGAAGTACCAGCAAATCATCACACTTTGACTCCATTTTTACCCCTCAGCCATAAAAGACTGATGGTGCATTTCCATCACCGCACCGGGCAGGCAGACTGTATAAACACCCAAGTTTGTGAAAGCGATAACTGGGACAAAGTGATGTAGGATTATGATAGTGATATGGTAGGTGTATCTACCAACAATCTTGGACGAGTTTGAATATCAGTGACCTCGATCTCAGAGGTCAAGTTTTCTGAAAATCTTGTGAATGTGATAACTGAAGAAGGAAGTCACCTAAGATTTTCTAATTGATATCATACGTACGTGTGTATGTGCTCAAATTTTATGGAGCTTGTCAATCATCATGGGAACTGCCAACAGTGTTCTCATCTCAGGCTGTCAGGTACTGCCATTCTGTCTGATGCCACTGATGTCTCCAAATAACGTACTAAGTGACCTTTGCCATCAGTGCCTTTACACAACAACCAGGGGGTGGATAAATCAGCAGTCTGTCAGCCTGGGGACTGCCTTTCACTTTCTGTTTAGGAGCGCTGTATTTTGAACTTTTTTTAACTCATTTATTTTGTCTTTATCTTGGTTTGGTTTGGTTCAGATAAAGGTTGTGAACTAGGTGAAAATACACCAGTGTTTTCTGTTTTAGACTTGATTCTGGTTTATTTAATATTTAAGTCCTAGTTTAATTGTTATAGTTTTGATCTCTGTTTGTATCCCCAGGTCTCAGTTTGTTATCTAGCCTTAGGTTTTCTGTCCTCATTCCCAGTCCTCCTGTGTCTAGCATCCTGCAGTAGTAGCTCTCTTTGAAGTCAGTCTTGTCTCCATGTTAATTTGTCTGTTTCCCGCTCATGTTTCTGTGTGGCCTGTCCTGTCTGGTAAGTCCTGCTTCTCACTCTCACCCTTGTTCTGTCTTATGTAATCCTACTTACGGTTTATTAGCAAAAATGACCAACTCTCACTAGGCCAGTATCAGAGAGTCTAGGATCGTCAGAAGCCCAAGGTATAAACATAAATAATAAAGGACCACACCAGAGTAAACAGTGCACAAAGTGTTATATTTGATACACACACTTACCGTAATACAATAAACTAAAATACAAAATATTTCCCCGTTGTATGAACATGAACGCAACGACAACTGCCAAAAGTCATCTGATCAAGGTCAACTGCAAGGTTTACTTGGAGCTCATTGCTGATTGAGCTCCAAGTAAACATCTTAACATCTTATTCGTCCCCATCTTCCTTTAAACCAAAAAAAAAAAGACATGACGATTTACTTTCATTACTCTTTTTTTCTAGCTGGGCTACTCTCGCCTCCCCTCTGTTCTATGCCCCATGTATAGTCTTGTCTCTGTCTCCATGTTTATCCGCCTCTTCCCCAGTTATGCCTCTGTGTGTCTCTCCCTCCCTCTGTTCCCTGTATTTAGTCAGTCTGCCTCTCAGTGTGTTTTACTGTTTTACTTTGATAGTCTCCTGTCCTGTGTTCAGCACGTTCTGTTTTGGTTCCCCGTCTCGTTACTTAGACTATGTTCAGCTGTGTTCCCACCTGTGGTCTGTTCCCTCATTTGTCTTGTGTATTTAGTGTCTGCCTCTTCCTCTGCTCGATATTGTGATCTCCCTCAATGTTGTGTGTTCTGCCAGTCTGTCTGTTTAGTTTAGTTTCAAGTGTTTTCCAATTTTTAGTTTCTTGAGTTTAGTTTCCATCTCCATGAGTCCTGCATTTTGGGTCCATTCCTGCCTGCCTCACACAGCCATTATGACACCTCATCATTGATCCTACATATTGAACAATAATGACTGAGACATCAAGGGAAAAAAATGAATTTGGAGAATCCAGCAATGCCAGTAAGCACCTGGAAATGAGAGCAGACTGGGAGAGTAGCATGGCTTCACATGATTTTACTTGTAAACTTCCAGTCTAAGAGAAATAACTTAAAAATGCAATAAACTTTATTTGCCCCTCTGTCTATCACCTTAGTATCCAGTGGATGGGTCTTATTCTAGGGGTTTGCTTTTCTCCTCATGTTGAGCAGATGGATTCTGGTGAATGTGTATTTGTTGCAGTGTCACTGTGTCTCAGCATGTTTGTGCTTGCACGTAGCAGTCATGTGTGTGCACAGACATGCCTGCGTAATTTAATGTGTGCATGTGTTCTGCAGTGATTCATGACACTGCTACTGTGTGATTAAATTGCCCCACACGAGCGTGATTCAGTCGTCCCCATCTGTTTAACAAGGCACCGCTCCTCTGAGACTCGCACTCTGCCTCACTGTGGGCCAGATTTACGTGCATGGAAGTGCAGGGCAAATTTTTAGTGAACCCCTCATTCAATTTGCGTCCACAATCTGTGTGTAGTTAGTGCCAGGCCACTCATATAGAAGCCTAATCACTTCAGTTTGAGCTGATCACTTAAAAATTACATGCTTGTTATGTAGTAAATTACTGCATTAACCTAATACAAAGGAATAAATGGTATAACACAGCGGTCCCCAACCCCCGGGCCTCGTACCGGTCCGTGAGTCGTTTGGTACCGGGCCGTGAGAGTTGAGGCTCAGGTGTGAAATGTATGGTTTTCAGGGTTTTTATCGGTTTTCAGCGTTATTTTGTTATCGTTTTTATCGTTAACTCGGTTTTCCTGGGTCTTTTCACCTGTGTTATGAATAAATCTTGTTTTTTTCGGTACTAGTTTTATTTTGTTGTATTTATCCGCGACACCTTAAAGGCCGGTCCGTTAAAATATTGTCGGGCATAAACCGGTCCGTGGCGCAAAAAAGGTTGGGGACCGCTGGTTAGGGATGGGTATCGAAAACCGGTTCTTGTTGAGAACCGGTTCCCACTGTTTCAATTCCTTGGAATCGTTTGCCATTTTTGCAAACGATTCCCTTATCGATTCCAGTCGCCCCGAATGACATCACCACGTTGCGGCGCGTCGGAGCGTACCTGGCAGGAAACACGGCGTCTAAGCGGCTCAAACGCTCAAAAGTTTGGTTATACTTTACGAGAACGGATGACAACAGAGCAACTTGCAATACTTGCAAAGTAGATATTTCATTAAGGGAGGAAACACTACGAATATGCAAAAGCATTTGCTCACAAAACACGCGATGAACTTAAATGAATGTCGTGTTTTTAATTCCGCTCCGGACTCGTGAATCTCAACCCAGCAGCAGCGGTAACGTTTGCACGTCCTCTCCCGTTAATGCGGCAGGTAACTAATCAACTAACAGTGCATATTATGTTAGCGAGATCTGCTTTATTACAAAACCTGCCATTGTGCATTTAGGTGACCATGATGAGACAGACAGACAGAGTCTGGCTGGCGCTCGCTGGCAGTTGTCGCTGCTGTCTACCGGTAGCGTCTCTTTTCAGGCCCAAATGTCACCGAGCAGTGACTAGTTTGTGGTCAAAACCTTGCAGCCATTTGCCACAGCAGATGGTAAGTGAATGTGTAATTGTACTGGATATTCTTGTGTAATTGCTACAGAATAATTTATGTTATACTTTGTTATTGCTACAGAAGAATATTTATTTTATTATTTTACATTTACAATTTTCCCCAGGGACCCTGTGACACCCCATTGAAGAGCCATAGGCTGGATCTCTTAAGATCTCACTGTTGGGTTTGTAAGGCCATGTTACTCCTAAATTTCTATCTTGTTCAAAGAGAAGATATAAAACAAAATTCTAAGCTAATCGACCTTAGTGTTCTCCTTTTTAAAAATAAGAATCGATAAGAGAATCGATAAAGAATCGAATCGTTAAACAGAATCGAAAATGGAATCGGAATCGTTAAAATCTTATCAATACCCATCCCTACCGCTGGTATAACATACACAGAGCTGTAATTCTAGCTCAAGAGGTCTTTATCAACCTATTTTGTTTAAAGATAAAATAAAGTGGGAAATTACAGAAGCCAGAATTAGGTGTATAGATCCAATTAACCAACAAGAAGACAGACAAAACTACACTTTAAAGGATTTCTCATACATGATTCTGATCAGGTTTTTTGTGTGGATACTGAATTTACTCTGGTATGAACCAGTTCTACTCCTAAAAGTGTGGTCTGAATGTCTAGATTCAATAAGTCACTTAGATTGAATATGTTGCAGTCTTGTAGCCAATCAGCTATATGTCGGGGTTTCTGATCGAGCTAGGCTGTCCGGTTGGTGGATATCTGATGCGTGACTTATTCCATGAATAAATGCAGATAAACATAAAAACCTATTTAAAAACTTGGTTATCATTAGGCATAACTTAAGACTAGATTTTGGTTAATACATTCCCTCTGGTTTACCACAGGGATTATTTACCTGCCTGCTACTGGAACCTGCTGAAACATGACTGGTCAATAGAACAAAATACCCTCCCAAAAATTTCCCTTTTATTAGGCCTAAAATCCATATTGCAGTATAATTTGAAGCATGTGCAGTAACGATATATATCACGATATATTCTTTTCTTCTATATATGTATATATATATATATATGTCAAAATGACCGAACATACTCACATCACCAGATACATTGCAGAATAATAAACACACTTCAAAAAAGTATAGAATGCCATTTTAAGAACATTTATCGTGCAAAACTTTTTTTTTTAAATTACACTTTGGGCATTTCAGTTCAGCTAAAATGTTTGCGACTAGGTACCTCGTAACGTGGATTGAGTGTCTTAATCATATTCTTAAAGCTGCTTTTCTCCACTGTAAGAAATGGCACCATAAGTACACGGTAATGGCATTTGTGATATCCACCGCTGATTCATTTTCTCATACGGAGTGCCTTTGGAAAAGGCTTGGAAAATATCAGTCTGCTGGTGTGTAGGGCCACTTTTTTTCTTTCCACTTGACTGACTGGGCGTTTGTGGAAGGCGCAGTTTTTAGTTTTCCTCATATTCCAAAACGTGCTTCGTTTTGAGGTGTTAAAACAAATTACTTGTATTCCCTCTTTTCACTTTTACTGTCACCCGGCATAATTTGCAGATTATATTTTTCTGCTCAACATCCATCTGCTTAAACACAAACCAGGTCCATATGACCGACGTCGCACCGGTCTTCTTTATGAGCACCTCCTCCTCCTCCCCACCTGTAAGCTCCATGCTTGCAGCTGCTGCCATGCTTTCGATCAAAACAGGTGCAGCTTGATGACGTCATCACCGTGGTAGGACGGTATAGTCAAAATCTCTACCGTTGGTTTGATTACTTTTAGAGGTTCAACTAAGCCATCATTATTATATTTCAGGCACATTTAGTTTAATAACACAGTTCAGCTGTGCTGAGAGATGCTTTGGTTACCAGTGTCATTGTGGTCCCTTCAAGGATCCATGCAGACTCCAGTGAAGGACCAATAGGGGCCACTTTCAGCTTCACACTCAGGCCATTCCAGCTCAAGACATGAGGAGGAAATGAAGAATACCAACTCTGGGTTGTTATGTTGAATAAAAAATGATGTTGTGCACAGTGCCAGTGGTGGAAAGACAACTCAAAAATACAAACATCTGTATGATTAAGTGGCTCATTCGTAGTCAATGAGCCCAGGAGGGAAAACACAGCAAAGCGTGTTGGTCTGTTTGGGAGTTGATAGTACAGATTTATTTCCTACAAGTGTGTATATGCATGTGTGAGACCAACAAAGTAGAATATTTAATGTGTGTGTTGTAGGTGTGCAGCAGTAGTATGTGTGTCAGTTCTGTATAATTCACACACAGTGATGTGATTAGGAAAGGAACCAACACAGCCACTATTTAACGCAGGCCTTCCTGTGCCAAAGCTAATGTGTCTCCGCTGTGTTTGTGTGTCTGTGCATTTAAATGCACATACATGAGCTTATTGTTGTATACCTGTTGTGGCTGTGCTGCTGTACGCCTGTGCTTCAGCTGTGAATTATAAACAATCTGAAAGCAGAATACATTAGAAGGAAGGTGCAAGAGCGCGCCCTCTCAGTCTGACTCCTACAGCGTCTGCTAATGAACTGCATCTCCATCCCTTGTGACACAGTAAGGGTGATAATGACTTAGACCACATGCAGAGCAGGTGTGTGTCTGTATTCACATTTGAAATTGTATTTAAGTGTCAGGTAGCCAGATGCAGTGAAAGCTTTTCTCCATTAGGTGATGCCATCAGCGGGAGTTGCTCTCCCATCAAGTCGAATACAGAGCAACATTTCATCAGCCTGTCGTAAAATGTTTAATCAATTTCTTTGGCACACATGAATGCACTTAGGTAATTGCAGCATCTGTGTTTAATAACAGGTGCGTTGTTATTTATTAGTTATGATTATGTTACGCGTTTCAAGCGTAACTTTGCATAAACCATGTAAGTGTATGTGTGTATTGATGGATGATATGTACTGACCAGAGCTGGGGAAGGTGACTGTCTATAAATACGTTTGAGCATCTCTTCCAAACTGTACAGTCAGCAGTGAGGAGAGGAAGCTGACCTGGACTCTTTTATATTTTACAATTTCTCATTCATCCGCTCTCTTCAGCTGCAGTGACGCATGTACTATAGCCTGCCTGCACCTCGGCTCTGCAATTCTTTGATTCTCTCTGTCTCTGTTCGTCTTTTTCTCTTTTATCTATCTTTTATCTCCTGATCTCCGCCCCGCTCTTTTTCCTGCCTTTTCTGTCTCTTTGATTTTCTTTTGTCTTTGCTTTCTTCTGTCTTTCCATCACCTCTTTAACATGCTCAGGTTTAACTTGCTCTTCAAGACCATCCAGTCAGTTTGATTGTAAAAAAAAAAAAAAAGCAGCATTCGTTTTGACAAAACGACAACAGCAAGAAAAGCTCTTATCGATAAATGTGACACAACAGGTGCAAATTATCAAGGATGGCTGTGGCTCAGGAGGTAGAGCCAGTCATCCACCAGTCAGAAGGGCTGTGGTTTGATCCTTAACTCCTCTACTGTGGTTGTTAAAGTGTCCTTGGGCAAGATTTTGAACCCTAGATTATCCCTGAAACATCCATTGGAGCATTTCTGTGTGTTTGATGTTTGAAAAGTTCTTCAAAGCATAGAATAAAGTGACAGAATAAAGTAGAAAAGCAGTCTTTACATTTGCATTCATATGGAAATCTTCTTTGTCTGTTTGCTGTCTTTATGAGGTGTTGCACTAACAGAAACATGAAGAAAAGCTCTGTCCACTACTTTCTGTGATTTTTATTGTGTGTGTGTGTGTGTGTGTGTATGTGTGTTGATTTATGCTGGCATCACGGTACTATGCAATAGTGTCTGATGGGAAAGCTGAGCAGTCACACCTGACACACTGCATGTCACGTCACAGGACAATGCACCCACATAGCAGACACGTTTCTAATTACTTGCACCTTTTCCCATTCACTCCAACACAAATACACACTCCAGGTCACGTATCTCGTAGCATGTGTGTGTGTTTGTGTGTGTCACTGATGTCTGCCCAGCCTCTAATGTATTCTTTCCACTGCCCACTCTCTGGCACTGCAGTCCTCCCCCCCATCTCTCTCCCTACCTCTACTAAATAATTAATTAGTGGCATGAGCAGGCAGCAGTTTTTTTCTCTGTGTTTAACATTCGTACACGCTCATTACAGGGTCAAATCGAACATTGACTCTGACCATGACTGGAAACATGCGCTTGTTTCAGTTAGTGTGTGTTTTACTTTGCGTGCCTCCTTCTCCATGTTAACCTATCTTGTGTGTGAATGTTTTTGTGTGCTTCTGTGCAATGAGTCCTGCTCGTCCTTGATAATAACCTTTAACATCCAAGCACCCTGCTTGTACACACACACACACACACACACACACACACACACACACACATACACACCCAGACCCTGTGCTGTTTGTGTGGGTATATTTCAAAGGGTGGATACAGTGGGATTAACTGGGATTAAAAAGGAAGTGCTGAGTCTGAACCTGCTTTTTTACTCCCTCCATTAAACTATATGTATGCATGCTGGGGAAATCATCCTGTCCTGTTTCATCCTTCTTCAGGCTAAGAAAAACCTCCTCTATATGTGTCATTTTGCGTGTATGCGTGTATGTGTGTGTGTGTGTATCGACGGCGTCTTATGTTACTCAGTGGGCAGATGCCAGGTGGGCTAAGAGCCCAGTGATAATCAGGCTCTTCCTCTTTTAAAATGTGTCTCTGAAAACTTCTGTAGTGTTGGCAGGTGAGTCAAGTTGGCGTTCAGTTATTTGTTATCTTAGCCAAACAAAGCAGCCAGCAGTATATAAATGCTACACAGGATTTCTGCGAGTCATCGAATTATAGGAATAAAAATGAGGTAGTGTGATGTGGTGCAGAGAAAGACAAGGACACTCAAGGGCTCGCCTGCATTCACTGCGATATCAGGCTCCTGGTGGAGCTTTCCATCCTGTCTGCAAAGTTCCCAACCATAAAGTTACAAATGTATATTTTAGTCATTCACAACAAGTTGCTTAATTTTAAGTGTTTTGTTGCTGCAGGTTAGGCGTCCTGGAAGCAAATCTAGGTTTAACCCTCTGAGGTCAAAGTGATCATATGTGCAAACCCCTAATCCTACCCCACAATATAGGAGAGCAGCACCAATCGTTGCTAGCAAATGCAGTATTAAAGTAAAGCAAAAACCCAAAGTCCAAATGTATATTGAGATGATCTAAAATATAACATGTTAGTATGATTCAGATTTTGGTTATGTATTGTTTTACATGGTTTAACGCTGTAATTTTCACATCACAAAATCCCTAAAAAGCTTATGTTTCATTTACAAAAAGATGTGTAGTTAACATAAGCGTGGTTATTTTGTTGGCTTCAATCTTGTTTTATGGCATAGAACTCACATGCATCAAACTGTTAATAAAATCCACATAACTGCACTGTTAAGATTAAACCTGCTATATTGTTTGAAGTTCACATTTTTGACACAAGTCAAAATGGAGACTCAGCGAGCCAGTGATTCGTACGTGCCGTCCCGTCTATTGAGTCCAGAGGGTTAAACACTACATTAACCAGACAGCAGGACATACAGCACATGAATATTATGCAAATGCTTTTAGAAAATTCATCAAATGTAACTCCCAGACACCACCTTGCTTGTTACTGGTTTATTTAATAAATTACAACATCTCAGTCCATTTGACCTTCATCAGGTTAAATGCTCAACTTTTCTCCACTGCAGCATCAAAAAAATGTCAACATTTAGTTGGAGGGCTAATGAAAACAGTCTGAATAATGAACGCATGAGTAGTCAGCCAGTCACATTAACATCATTGTGACTGTGACATTAATCCTTACATCCATATAACTTTAAACTCTCCAAATTCAGAACACATATTAGGTTTAGTCTTTGGCAACACGGCGTCAACAGGATGCAAAAGTAACACTTGTTTGAGAAGCAAAGCAGAGAAGCTACATGTAACCCTAACCCTATAAAGACTTCTGCAACCATGAACTTCCTGAAATACAGCATCTGTTAATTTGAAGTCTGAGAAACCAAATCTGAGAAACCAAGCATAGGCTATAAATTTTCTTAACAACAAGCATTTGTCACAGAAAAAAAGTCTCAAGGACCCAAATACACAACAAAAATTTAGAGTAAAACTAAAAGCAAGCATTATTGATACTGATGACCACAGTTCAGAAAAAGTAACTGTAGGTGAACAAAAAGCTGTAAAAATCAAAACACATAGAGGTAATAAACATGGAAAGTCAGAACAGATGACACAAATGATAGTGAGATAAAGACAAAGAGTAAGACAGGACTGTTTATACACTGAAGACAAATAGAAGAGTCTAAATTAGGGGCAAGCAAGACACAGGTGAAGCTAATCAAGACAATCAACCAGGAAGTAAAACAAAGAACAAGAAACAACCTAAAAGATTACATACTTTACATGCAGACAAAGACAGCTCACAGCAAACATGGCAGAAAAACTGGAACACTAAAGCATAAAAACAACAATTAAATCAAAGCCAAAATCAAACCATTACCAGTTGGAAACTATAACTGGCAAAATATAACCTAACAAAATATGCTTCCAGTTAGCTTTGTGGAAAATGTAGGATCCAATCTCATAGTAGCTCAATCTAAACTTGAAACTAAAAGTCTGGGAATCTTTTTGGAAGTCTGCTACTTTGATTTGGACTCTTTTTACTCTTCCTTTAAACACTATGAAAAGATGATTTGTGACATACTCCATAAAAATACACAACATCAAAAGTAGCCATTACTACTTGTCTACCTTGTGTCTTCTTTGTAGCTTTGATAAGCACGCTCCAAGTGCCTATAGATATACTGTGCACTCTGACCTTTCCTACATAGGCAGAGTTAGATCATCTTATTCAGGGTTCTTCAGAGAATAACTTAGAGGAATAGGGAGACCCAGAATAATGAGACACTGTTACAGGTCTAGAGTTAACTCCATCTGACTTACACAATATGTCTTCTCCTGAACTAGAACTTCCAGGCCTTGCCAAGGCAGCCACTTCAAATCACCAAGAAGCAGTACATCCAAGGTATGCTACACACACACACACACAAACACACACGCACACACACACACACACACACACACTTATTATAACAGAGAGAGAGAGCAAAAAGCCCTCCCACACACCTCAGAAAGTGACAATGATGCATTGCAAGTGTATGTGAGAGAGTGAGGAGGACCTCCTTTGGAGCATGCAGAATAAGCTGGAACAAGTTAAAAAAAACCCCCAAAGGACGATAAAGCAGCAGCAGCAGTAACAAAGGCCTTCTTACCAAACTGTGTCAAATGTGTTTCCTACATGTTTGTGTACTACCCCCCTGCTGTAGCCTCTTCTTGTTTTGCTTGTTAGTTCAGGACTGCAGCTGTAGCACGCTTCTGATTTCAGCCTGTGGATAATTAAAAATGCAGTTTGTTGCATTTAATAATAATGATAATCAGTTTTATGGACATACAGCTCAGAAGTTTACATCCATTCATCATGGGCATGAAGGTCACGGTAAATTGGAGTTTTTAATGATTTCGTTGAACTGCTCTTTTCCAGGGTGGAATGATAGTACAGGATACAACTTAAATGACTTTAAAAAAGAGTTGAGTGCACAAGTTTAAATGTATTTTGGATTCTCAGATATCCGCACAGGGTCAAAAGAATATTTACAAGCTCAAATTTCTACATACATTCTACACTGATACCTCATTAAATATCCCCTCCACCCCCACCCAACACAAGCTTCTGGCTTAATTCTGACTGGATATTTGTCACATCTCACATAAAACTTTTCTCCAGAACGTGTTTGGGTTGTAGCTGTAGTTGTAGCTTGAAGGTATACTTTTGACCCTGTGGGAATTAGAGATAATCAAAATAAATTCAAACTTATGCACCAAGTCATTAAAGTTGTATGCTGCGAATCATTCCACCCTGGGAAAAGAGCGCTTCCAAGAAGTCATTAAAGCCCAAATGTAACATGACATTCATGCCAATGATGCGTGTTTGTGAAATTCTGAACATAACTGTGTCTTATAGTACCAAGATCCTCAAATGAACGTACCAGAAGGTGAAATATTTTTCCTTCTTAGAGCACATTTTCATTAAAAAAATTTCTGGATGCATTATTAAGGTTGCATTTATTACTAAAATACAAACTTGGGTTTGTATAGTGTATCCTACACAGAAACCCAGTCTATCTCAGTTCTGCAAGTGGTATTGCTTTCATGATCCATATGAGCACAAGCATCCACTTGCCAATTTTAGACCTGATTATTTTTTCCAGTAAGTGTTCTTGTCAGGCTTTCTCCAAGCTTTAATTACTGTGATTTTCCCTTGCTGCTCACTATAATATTTGGTAAATACTTTCAAACTGCCAGCATGAAAACAGCAGGAGTCTTCAGTTTACATGAAAGTTTTTTGACAACTCTACAGGAAAATTATTCTATGACAGAATTTGGCTATGATGCCAAACTTGAGTTTTCTTCAGTTTATAGGCAGAATAAGTAGATTATAGGTTGAAGCTCTGCTCAGAACAGGGTTCATCAGTGCTTTTTATTTCATATCAATGCAGCTTAAAATGTTACAAATGATGTTGAATCTATCTTAAATCCTTTAAGACATTATTTCTTTACATTACATTTATATTTATATAGTCTTAGTTTCACACCCATTATTTATTAAAGAACTGGATTTGCTAAATTCCAAATCCCATAAACTAAACTAGACACTCACGACACATTAATAGAGTGTAATTAATCTGTTTTTACCCAGGTACAGTAAATCCCTGATTGGCACTTGGCAGCCATCTTTATGATGTCTCTGGGCAGTTTTCAAGGCCCCTGTCTAAACAAATGGGAAAAGAGCCATAACTTTAATTTAAGGGCCCACAAAGTGATGAAAGTGTAGAAACTGAATCAGAATAAATACTCTTATTACAACATTAAAATCCTCTGTGGTCCTGTACAGATGCTGAATTACAAAGATTGAGTCTTTATCCAGATACTTATCGATGTACAGTTGAAGCTGTAATGCGTATGTCAGCTCAACAACACAATTTGCTCATGTTTAGCACTCCAGCTGTTGATTGTCTCTTTGGGGACAGAGGCGGGAAAACTACAGTCTTTGCTTTTATATTATATTTTCTCTTCATTCCTTTATTGCTGTCTCTCCCTTGTATAATGTCTCTGACTGAACATCTCAACCTAACATTTGTTTCATGCAACTGTGATGCAAAGGGCTTGTGACAGATTACCAGCTCCTATTTAAGGATGGATTTCCTTGTTTTTATGAGGTCATCTGGTATCTGGAGAGTCAGTTTAATCCTTGCCTGCTTCAGAGTTACCAGATCAGCCGGCTGACGGCGAGTCCCAAACACAAGATGATGAATAAAACATTAAAACAAGTCCGTCTGTTGGCGTGACCACTGACACAGACACCGCTGCTGTCAGTCACAGCCATTGGTGCTGCACTCAGCTTTATTGCTTTATCTCTGTCCTCTCAGTGCCTTTTTTATTTCTTCCTGTTTGAGTGATTCATAGGTGCTAACATCAGCACCTCTGCTCCTCCCTCACTCAGGCTCCCAAAGGTCCTTGTCATCAAATCCTCTTCAGCCTCTGCTACATCCCTCATATCATCCGCGCTCTTCCTCCATCACTATCCCTGCTTCCCTCCCTCTGTCATTCTCCTATCAGTTATCACTTTGTGACTTGAGGTGCGAGGTGGAGACACTAATCACAAAGGATAGCAGTGCCCCAGTTTGTGTTTATGATGTATGCGTGCGTGCATGTCTGTGTGTGCAGCTTTAGTGGCATTTTAATCACGCTGACGTGGGCCGTGATGGTTCACACAGCGTGATGGCTGTTATTGTTATCATTTCTCCCTTACAAAGGTCAGCACTTCAGTTCAGCACAGGGCTGTGATAGACTGGTCCTGATTGGGTTCCTCTTAAAGGTGTATTGCAGCAGTGTAACTTAATCCTTCATTAAGTCGGATACAAGTGTTTTTATTGCTCCTTTAAAGCCCCAGCTGCTGACTGCTTACATTTCCTCCGAGTGTCTCTTTCTGTATACTCCACAAACTCTTCATTCTGTTTTGTTCATGGTTTTAAATGTGCTGAGAAAGATATCCCTACATTACACACTGAGAATCTACACTTAAATATGGTGGGTCAAATGAATTTGAATTCAGTTAGCCATGGCATTTCTAACAAGACGGAGAAGTGATGAAGCAGGCAAAGACATTTGCATTAAGCTCAGCATCTGTGTGGTTTACAGTATATTGATTATTATTTGTTAAATGCCTGACATTTTGACTGCACAAAGAGTGCACAACCTTCATTAACACTCAGTGGATCAGTGGTCCAGTAATGTTACAGTCACACTGGGGAAAACAGTGACTAAGACCACAAAACAACTAAGATTATGGCTTATCTTGCCTTTGAAATGGTTGCTTCAAAGACGGGAACTTTGGTGCATGAAGATGACGATAAAACAGCAGCTAGACGGAGTCAGTCTGCCATCAGTTTGGTATTAAATGGTGTCAACTTGGCAGTTACATTCAGTCTGTTTATAATAAATCGGCGGTTTTATTTTTATTCCAGTGTGACTGAGCCATAAAAGACCAAGATTCACCTGTGAAGCAAACCAGATGGCATTCACTGAGTAGTTTTTCTTAAAGTCAGTATTATCACATTAAAATATCAATAAACGACATCACAACACAGATAAGCTAAGCTAAGAACAAGCTGTCTGTATACAGATGGACTGCTGGGCCTTTACATTTGGCAGATTGCTTTTAAACTTTGCTGCACTCTGATAGCAGCCACCCTGTCTCTTTTAAACAGTAATACCTAAAAAATGTTCTATGTTCATCTATGTTATATTTACGTTTTTATAGATTAAGCTAGCAGTATATGAGATCATTAAAAAGGAACTAAATTAGCTGTTTATGGGGAAATAGGAATATACAGGTGCAGTAAAAGTGGGATCCAGTTGGGATTTTATTTCACTTTAATTTAATTTAATAAGGGTAATTTTATACCTACATAACAATGATCTAACAAGCTAAATTATTGGTGATATAATATAATAAATGAATACATTTTATTAAGTTGGAAACACAATAATTAGTCATTCGAAATGTGAATTATAATTTTTTTCCTCTTAATTGGGCAAGAAGTTTTGTTCACCTTCTGTAAATAAAAACACTTTTTTCTGATTAACTTTTAATGCAAAAACCTGTTTTGAATCCAGCCTTGAGGACAAGTGACAAAAGTCTGTAACCTGTAGATAGTTATACATTTGTAGTTTGGAGTAGCTCTCGCTTCACAGTAAATGATGATTTACAGAGGTATTCCTCAGCGCCTGTGTTTGGTTCTCACAGGAAAAGAAGAGGAGGTGGTGACTGTGCATCCTCGGGCCATGTTCATTCCTCAGGAGGGCTGGACATTTCTTGCTGCAGGTGGGAAAATAGGGAGTATCAAACCATAATCTTTTTGGCTCCTCTCACCACAGCAGGTAGCAGAAGTTCTACACCTTCATACCATAACCCCAAATTGGATTTGTGTCTCTGGCTGGAATTGAACCGGCAGCCTTTTTACTTGCCAGTGGATGTGTACAGGACTACACCATGGAACGACTTGTTATTCAACCTAATTAAGTGCATGCACAATGGTATTATAGAGACATTTGGTATCTTTATCTTCCTGTATTTGTTTTTGATTCCAGAGGTCTGTTTACTTTGAGATTCATACAGTGTATTGGATCTCTTTAAATGCACTTTGTCAGTGCAGAATAACCAAATGTTGCTTTGGACACAAAGGTATCTCCAGTACTTGTACTTAGAGGACATGAGCAATTCAATCGCTGCTCATGTTTTGACACATCATTTATTCTCGAGTCGACAGAAATTACCTGCTCAGGCATGTCTTTGCATTTACTGTCGAGCCAGTCAGTAACTACGTCTAAGAGAGTGGAAGAATTGCTGCACCGTAGTAGTGCCAACATTAGTTCTGCTTTTGTAGCCTAGCCTAGTGGGAAGAGTATGAACATCTGTTTTGACAGCAGCCCAGATTAAAATGAGATATTTGAGTAAAACAAGACTAATTAAAGCCTTTCAGTAACACTTACTATAAAGAAAGGTCTCAGTAATAAATGTCAGTTGTAATAAGACCATTGTAGGTACTTACAAGATAATTATCATACATTAGCAGCATCTATTATGTGCTAATTATGCTCGATAAGGTGTTAATTATAGCATCATAAGCCCTTGTTAGACAAAATCACTTGTTTAATTCTGTTATATTTAAATAGCACCAAACAACAACAGTTGTCTCAAGGTACTTTATACTGTAAGGTAAAGATCCTACAATATTACAGAGAAACCCACAACAATTAAACAACCCTCTATGAGCAAACAGTAAGCGACAGTGGGAAAGAAAAACTCTCTTTTCACAGGAAGAAACCTCCAATAGAAACAGACTTAGGAAGGGGCGGCCATCTGCTGTGAGCGGTTAGAGTGAGGGGAGGAAGACAGGACAAAAGAGCCAGAGATGAATAATAATTCATCTTTAAATGCAGAGTGATGCATAAACATATGCTGAGTGAAGAAGAAATGCTCAGTGCATCATGGGAATCCATGGGACTAGTTTTTCAGCATCACTCTGAGACAGGATATTTCTAAATTTAGAGATATTGCGCAAATGGAAGAAAGCAGTTCTTCATATTTGTTTAATATTTGCACTGAACGACATATCCTGGTCAAAAATCACTCCAAGGCTCCTCATGGTGTTGCTGGAGGCCAAGGTAAAGCTATCCAAAGTAAGCATCTGATTAGATACCATATTTCTTGAAATTTTAGGGCAGAGTACAATAACCTCAGTTTTTTCTGAATTTAGAATCGGGAATTACCTGGTAAAAGTTCATAGACTTTTTAAGAATGCAAATTAAAGGCTACTTTATTAGAATTGTTATATACTTTATTTATGTATTTATTGGTATTCAGCTCTGTGCTTATTGACCTAAGTGCTTTTTTGTAGCTACAGCAGCTAAAGAGAGAAGTCTCTCCTAGTTAAATCTTTTATTATACATTAATTATACATGTTTCTTATCAACAGGTATATAATTGCCTATCAACTAATGCATGTTGCAAAGATCTGACTCTAAAGCATTACGCAAGTTTCACTGATCTTTTTTTATTTTCTGACAAACATTTGCAGCATCAGTGTTCTGACTTCAGGCCCCATACTTCAGTTGAAGTTTCTAACTGTGAGCCCAAACAGCCCTCTTTTGCTGACATGACCTCGGCTGGCATTAAAAGGTCACTCCTGGGTGCAATGGTGATCTAGCTGTGCAGGCAAATAGGGCAGAGTCGGGACACTGTCAGTCTGGGAGAGCTTTGTGGGAAGCCGGGGTGTCTGCTGGTCCTGACAGTGTGGCACACTTACATAACCAGACAGATAAAACAGGGTTAGCATGAGGACAGCAGCAGAGTAAGAGTGAGGATCCCACACATACACAAAGAGCAGGGAGGCACTAACACGCTCGCGCCAGCAGGCCAACACATGCCCACACCAAAACATGGACTTAGAGGCTAGATTGCCATGGAAACAACCCCTCCGAGGGAGGCCTTGCAGAGCCCCACCACTTGCATGTCCTCTGATGTCCTTTCCAAACTGGAACTGGTACAGTGTGTGTATCCATGTGTGTGTGTTTACACAGGAAAGCAACTGCTGTTCCTTTCCTGTGTCCTTATAAAAAGTTCAATGAAACGCATCAGAAGGTATCTGAATATTAATTTCCAGTCTGTAAAAGCAGTGTGTGTCTTTTGATTCCCACCCCAAAAAAAAAAAAAATCCACAAGTCATTTCATAAAAGATAAACAAACTGTTCTTCATAGTACATTTTGAACATCCTCCCTCTCCCAAAGCAACCTGTGTGCATCTGATGTGTCATTGTTTATTTTTACATTTCTGAACTCGATTATTTTCTGTTGGGAGATGTCTGCTGGTGTGTGGGAGCTGCAGAGTGAGGAAGAAAGGAAGTTAGCCAAGATGAGAACAAGGCAGGCTTACAACCCTCATCAAGCCTTCTTAAAAGCACACAATGAGATTGGTTTTATTTGAATTTCTTTAGCTTTCTAAGTTGATAAAAAACAGTACTTTTGGCCATTCTGCAAGCTTTTCATCAGAGATTTTAATAAAGAAAAAAAAGCCTCATTCAAATATGTTACGAAGCTTTTCAAATGGTTTGACCATCAAACAGGCAGATGAATGACAAAGTTGAAGGTAAATTAAAATGTTAATAGCAGTTGCATAATGTGCTCTTCTACAGTATCAGCAGACGTTTTAGAGATCAAAGGCCCAGTTTTTTCCATTGACGCTTTGTTCAATAGTAGATATGAGCCAGTGTGTTTCAGGTTACTGCCCTTTAACTGCATGACTTTGTTCACATCTATGTGCGGGCATAACTCATAATCTGCTAACTTAGTTATAATGAAGAACTGCAGTTTTTAGGGGAACAAATTCACCTTGACCTCTTGGTCTTCTACAACTGTAGCCCATCTGCTTCAAACGTCAGTGTGTTGTGCACTGACAGATGCTCTTCTGCACACCTTGGTTGTAACGAATGATAATTCAGGTACCGTTGCTGTCCTATCAGATCAAAACAGCCTTTTTTCTTTGGCATAAACACGGCATTTTCATGCAAAGATCTGCTGCTCGCTGGATGTTTTCTCTTTTTCCTGACCATTCTCTGTAAACCATAGAGATGGTTGTGTGGGAAAATCGCAGCAGATCAGCAGTTTCTGAAATACTCAGACTAGCCTGTCTGACAACAACAACCAGGTTACATTCAAAGTCACTTGAGTCACCTTTCTTCTTCACTCTGATGCTCAGTTTGACCTTCAGCAGGTGGTCTCGACCATATCAACATACCTAAATGCACTGAGTTGCTGCCATGAAATTGATTAGATATTTGTATTAGCAAGCAGTTAATAAAGTAGTCAGTTACATCGGTTTTTTTCTCAGTAATATTGTAGCAAAGTAAACCACTATTTATTTCCTTTGGCCTCTATCACTATAGTAACTAGTTTCTATTCTTTATGTCTGCCTTTTTTAACATATTGGAACTAAATGGCTCTCACCTTGTGGTCCTCAGAGTACAAAAAATATATATTTAAAAATATCAGCAGCTTTCTCTTTCTAAAATGTATTCCAAATCATGAAAAACTAATGACACTACAACTGAGTTTCTTTTCTCTTCTGCTGTCCATATTAATGTTTAAGTCATGTCAAATTCTCACTAGCTTCTTGCACAACTGGTGGGTGCAGTGCTGTACAAACAAACCAGGGTTGAGTTAAAGAGAAGCCTTTTGTCTGTCAGGGTTATTTCTGTGTGGATCGATACAAGGTTTCCTGACTGCAGGCCTTGGAGAACGTATATAGACCACACACAGGCTAAGTCAGGATCACAGATTCACGTGTTTCATGCTCTGCCTGCATATGTTTCTATAATATCAGCCCAGAAACTTTCTCTTCTCCTTTCTGTTTCTCTTTACACACAGACACACACACAAGGATCCTGGTCAGCAATATGTTTCTGAGGCTGCCAGCCATGCTTGGAGGAAGTGTGATCGAGCTCATGAAACATTAATGAGATGATATCTTTAGAAACTCCCTCGCTCATCTCAGCACAACCAAAACTCTGTCTTTTTTCCTCCATCTTTCACCTCACCATCACCCCTCCACCCTGCTTTCTTTTCTTCATTCAACCCCCTGGAGTCTCTGCCTTTATCCATCCCTTTTAAAATCTCCTTTGCAATTTATACTCGGAGCTTGGCTAAATGGAAATCAGTGTTTGTTTGAGCCCACATTGTGAGCTGAACAGTCAAGGGAGGCTATTACAAATTCCTTCCCTTCTTTGTAGGACTGAATGATTTGACCTCAAATCAGCATTACATAAACTGTCAGGCTTAGCAGAATAATGACAAATTTAATGCTGCTTATTTTTTATGCATTGGGATATAAAATACCCATCCTCAGAATACCATCCACATATACACCAACAGAAAGCCTACTGCAGCTGGTATTTTTATCCTGAGTGAAAATCTCTCAATTTTCCTCTGCCTGTTTTCAGTTTCTTTTCCCCACATTTGGTGGACTTTAATTTGATTTTGGAGCAGGGAAGCAAAGGAAAGAGATCTGTCTGGGTAGAATACCAGTAAATGCAATGTACTGCAGCCACTTTGTCAGAGTGAATAGAAATGTGTGTTTGGGTTTCCTTGTGTGACTACATCTTAAGAGGTGTTTCAATTTAGATCTACCAAACTGACAAGAGAGCAGCTGTCAGTACAGAGTCCTTTGCCCTAACATGCTGACATCTGTGTGTTTGTCCATAGTTTCAGCCTCTGGTTATCTTTCTGCTTATGAAATGGCCTTTTCCGAAACGGGTCAGGTTTCAGAGGCCTTTTTAGTTCAGGTATTTTATTTATTTGTTTATTTATTCATGTATTTATGGCTGATCTGCAGTTGTACTCCCATGAAACTTTTTCTATTCTGCAATTACTCACTCCTCTCCTTTACTTTATTTGCCACTTATTAGTCTTTAAAAATATGCATTTCACCTATTTGGGGTTGCAAGTAAGAATCCGATTTTTTTAAAATACTATTTTAGCTTTTTTAAGAAGAAGAAGAAAACTTGTTTTCTGGGTGCAGCTTATGGTCTTATAACAGAGCTGTGAGCCTGAGGTGGCCATGTTAATCCCTCCCTATGACATCATACAGAGCTACAAGTAAAATAAACAGTTTGAAACGAAGCATTTAGAGTAGACTGATGCCATCAGTGACTTATTTGAAACTTTGGCCGTGCTTAATATGACCACGGTAGGTCGATATTAGCTTGGTCTTTAGTTCGTGAGTTCTCTTGTCTTATAAGAAAATTGGGAGATCAATGAGTTTAAACAGCATGAAAGTCATTCACAGTACATTTTGGTGACACGTTCACCAAATGCCTAAATGTAATCACCATTATATGAACTAAAATACTTTATAGTCAGTGTGACATTTAAATGTGCGCTGCCCATAGTCACATCAAGTTTTAATAACAGCATTTATGTAGAAAGTTGCGTGTCCTTTCCCTAATAGCCCACATTTACGTGGCAGAGTTTGCTCACTCTGAGGCGGATGCAGTGAAATGGATCCAAATCACGTCAATTACGCCATCACATAGAAAATAAAATCAAAGTGCCTTGTGAGATCAAATTGATGTATTCACAGGAAACCCTGTTGTTAGGTGCATTATGGAGAATTAGGGAGCAAGATACAATAGTGTAATTGCAGCATGCTTCATTACATTGTCAAGTAAGAAAGTCAGCTCCCGCTGTGAGCTGTTTGACCCCTGCATACAGTAAAGTTTTAAAGTACTCTGTTTTATCAGTTCGTTAAAGCTGCCCACATAATCAGGAAGGGCTGAAAAAGCTCAGGGCTGTGCTATTAAGGGGAAACTTATGCACAAAGTGACACAGTAGTTTTCCAGATCTGAACAATAAAGCAGAAGTTTGTAAGGAAAGTAGCTTATTCTCAGGCGGGTAATGCCAGGAATAATGGGAGAAAGATTACTTTCATCCAAGGTGCCAACACAAAGTCTCTCTAGGTACTCTCTCTAATGTTCCAGCTGGTTTTAGCAATGAGGAGCTACACAGCACTCACTGAATCTGGCTAAAATTAGATTGTCAGGGTCAGTAAATGTGCTGAGCGCCTCTGGATCAATTCTTTTGATTTACATGAGTAGACACGGAATACTTTGGTTGTAAATCTGGCTGCCTTGTCTGTGTTGTCTCCATAGCCTGTATATAAATGATGGATATGAGACTGTGACATGCCCCTTTGGTTTGGGAAGTCTTGCTTTAAAGCCATGATTTGAACATTTTTAACCATCTTTTTGTTTTGTTATATTTTAAACCCACATGTTCTTAGTGAGGAATGGCTCTGACTGGGGGATCAGAGCCAGGTTATGTTTTATAACCTAACTTTTAAACTAGCAATTGAGGTCATAAACTCACCAGTAAAGTGTTTACTGAGGTCAAATATCAGGTAAGTAGCAAACTCGGACTGGTGCTGTTTTATGTACTCTCTGTGGTTCTCTCAGATTCATTTCAAGGAACACTTGATCATCAGAGTATAACACAAAGTCAGTTAAACTTCAGGAATATCAGTCAGTCCAGTTAGTTAGAAACCATTGTGAATCTATTTCACCTGTTTTGGTGAAAATGAATGTGACAAATGCTGCAGTGGAGAGGCAACAAGACAACACAACAACAGGACCAGTATCTGCTTCTTTGTGCGAGGATGAACAGAAGAAGGGCATGTTGTCCTTTAGTAGGACCTGTGCTCACAGCCCAGAATCATGCATCGTGATTGGCTAGAACACCAGAACTGGGAGATCTGCCTCTGGTGCTTCATTCTCAGATGAGAGCAGCTCCACACTGAGCATACAGTGGCTTGCAAAAGTATGGTGCAAGCCAAAAGGGTGTGCGTAATTATTCAGCCCCCTGAGTCAATACTTTGTAGAACCACCTTTTGCTGCAGTTACAGCTGCCAGTCTTTTAGGGTATGTCTCTACCAGCTTTGCACATCTACAGACTGAAATCCTTGCCCATTCTTCTTTGCAAAACAGCTCCAGCTCAGTCAGATTAGATGGACAGCGTTTGAACAGCAGTTTTCAGATCTTGCCACAGATTCTCGATTGGATTTAGATCTGGACTTTGACTGGGCCATTCTAACACATGGATATGTTTTGTTTTAAACCATTCCATTGTTGCCCTGGCTTTATGTTTAGGGTCGTTGTCCTGCTGGAAGGTGAACCTCCGCCCCAGTCTCAAGTCTTTTGCAGACCCCAAGAGGTTTTCTTTCAAGATTGCCCTGTATTTGGCTCCATCCATCTTCCCATCAACTCTGACCAGCTTCCCTGTCCCTGCTGAAGAGAAGCACCCCCAGAGCATGATGCTGCCACCACCATATTTGACAGTGGGGATGGTGTGTTCAGAGTGTTGTGCAGTGTTAGTTTTCCGCCACACATAGCGTTTTGCATTTTGGCCAAAAAGTTCCATTTTGGTCTCATCTGACCAGAGCACCTTCTTCCACATGTTTGCTGTGTCCCCCACATGGCATGTGGCAAACTGCAAACGGGACTTCTTATGGTTTTCTGTTAACAATGGCTTTCTTCTTGCCACTCTTCCATAAAGGCCAACTTTGTGCAGTGCACGACTAATAGTTATCCTATGGACAGATTCCCCCACCTGAGCTGCAGATCTCTGCAGCTCGTCCAGAGTCACCATGGGCCTCTTGGCTGCATTTCTGATCAGCGCTCTCCTTGTTCGGCCTGTGAGTTTAGGTGGACGGCCTTGTCTTGGTAGGTTTACAGTTGTGCCATACTCCTTCCATTTCTGAATGATGGCTTGAACAGTGCTCCGTGGGATGTTCAAGGCTTGGGAAATCTTTTTGTAGCCTAAGCCTGCTTTAAATTTCTCAATAACTTTATCCCTGACCTGTCTGGTGTGTTCTTTGGACTTCATGGTGTTGTTGCTCCCAATATTCTCTTAGACAACCTCTGAGGCCATCACAGAGCAGCTGTATTTGTACTGACATTAGATTACACACAGGTGCACTCTATTTAGTCATTAGCACTCATCAGGCAATGTCTATGGGCAACTGACTGCACTCAGACCAAAGGGGGCTGAATAATTACGCACACCCCACTTTGCAGTTATTTATTTGTAAAAAATGTTTGGAATCATGTATGATTTTCCTTCCACTTCTCACGTGTACACCACTTTGTGTTGGTCTTTCACGTGGAATCCCAATAAAATTGATTCATGTTTGTGGCTGTAATGTGACAAAATGTGGAAAAGTTCAAGGGGTCCGAATACTTTTGCAAGCCACTGTATGTGACAGACATGAAAGAGTATACAGATGCCATGGTGAATGTTATGCTATTAGCACCATTATCATGTATGATCAGTGGGTCAGTGATTGTATGGAAAGGCATATTTTGGGGGGACAGCACAGGCCTCCACATGCTAATCAACAGTAGCTTGACTTCTGTTAGATACCAGGATGAAATGCCCTGGGTTCCTCCTGGTCCAAGGTGAACTGAATCCAACTGGGAACCTCTATGGCACCACCAGTACCGCATATGGCCCAGGAGGACTGTGGAGTGGCTGCTTTAACTCTGTGTCTTTAATCACCAGGAAAAAATGAGAGCATTTTCCTCTCAGCTGTCGAGTTTGACATATACATTTTTTTTTTTTTGTGATAGAACACACTGACATCAACAGCTGGTAAAAACATGTGACTCACAAAGACACAGCTCTTATTTCTTCCTGGAAGCTCTCGCTGTTTAGACCTTGGTGTCAGTATTGATTGCTCCACTCAAGATGGCAGATTGGGGAACAGAAAGTAGCAGTTTTCGCACCAGTAATACCTTACACTGACAGAAATGTCTCAGAATAGTTGTAGTGTTAATGTAAAAAAAAAAAAGTGACATGAATGCTATACTGTTTAATAATACAGTATAGTACATTTGAACAGTAAAAGGAAGTAACTTCATGTGGAGGTGGTGGTAGGAGGTTGTTACCTTCAAAAGGAAACACACTTGCTGTTTTAACCAACTGCTGGCTCTAGCTGTATATTGACTATCCAGACATGAAAGTGGTATTGATCTTCAAAACTACCAGTGAGTGAAAAAGCCCTTTGCCCAAAATGTCAAACACTTTTTAAAAAATTCACAATCTAAAGGTTTTCCTTTTGCTTTCTGTGGAGTTTTTGTGATTAGATGATGACCAAATAAGGCATGTGTTTGCGGGATGGGATTACTCATGTTGTGGGGACACAAAGTAAATCTCCTTTCAGAGACTCGCCTCATGTTTTGGGACAAAGAATTAAACCCTAAATCTGAGGAGTTTCATTAGAAGTTACGGTGAGAGATAGGCAAGTACAGGGTTATAGTCTGTCTGCAGTAACATAAACATGGCTGTGTCTGTGTGTTTGTATGTGTGTGTCAGACTTTTGTCAGGTGGAGCTGCGTCTGTTGGCTCACCTGTCCTCTGACCCTGAGCTGCTTCGCATTTTTACCAACCCGCAGGCCGACGTCTTTACCATGCTGGCCTCTCAGTGGTGGGTCTCCATCACTCACACGCACACACACTCACTCACACACACACACACACTCAGGTTCTCCCTTGATCGACTTGCCAAGGTGAGTTTTGGTCCTATACAGGATTTCTCTTTCCCTCTCTGCCTCCCAATCTCCCTTGTTTCACTTCACATCCTAATAGTCTGGTTGCCATGACTACCATGCCAACGGCCTTTTTGTCTCTCTTCACTGGGCAGGACACCTCATGGCTGGTCATCCTGCTGATTACATTGTTGGGCTTTTGAAGTTTGTGTGTGTGTGTGTGTGAGTGAGTGTGTATTCTTACCCTTCTCTGTGAGTGTGTGTCTGTGTCAGTGTTGGTGCAGGTCTGTGCTGTCTCTTTGATGATGTGCGTATGGTGTGTGTCATACCTACACTCCTGTCATCCATCTCAGACAGGTGTGTGTCAGAGGGCGCCGGTTAAACAGATTACCATATTAACAGCTCCACTGAGGCTTTGCAGTGTGTCTCTTTCATTATTTCTTTTTCACCTTTAAACAAATTAACTGGAGTCACCGCAGCACCGCTGGGATTACGCCACCTCAGTGTCTTTCTCTTATAGACCTCTTCCTCTTTCTATCGCATCATTAGTCTTCTGCTCATCCTGTTGTCCCTCAGCTTTTACTGTGGTGTGTATGTATATCTGTTGCCCCTGTTGTTGTTATGCTCTTTTCTTTTCTGTCACTCATTTTTACTTACATTTGGTCAAATTTCACCCTCGCCTCAGCCATCATTCAGATAAAGCACAGTAATGTTCCTCTGCTTTCTCTGATTGGAGATAGCAAAAAAAAAATTTTGTTTTTGTCATATTACAAAGTGAATTGATCGAATATCACGTGGACTTCTTTTTTAAGAGGACAACTTGCTGCTCTGCTTGTTATTTAGCCTTGCAACAAATTAAAGGCACTTAGTTTTGCAGTTTTCCTTTACTCCTCAGTGCATTAATGCCACTCCAGCAGGGGGCAATGAAAATCCAGAATAGCTTTTTCTTCAGCCAGATGTCATTGGAGGATAATGCTCACTTTTGGACCTCATAGGTTACCCCCATTTACCCACACATGTCATTTAACAGATAAATATCTTTGCATGTGTGTGTGCCACAGGGAGAAAACAGCAGAGAGGTATTTTAGTGTACTGTACTGTCATCATATCTAAGAAGTCACACGTCATTATGCAAGGCTGGCACTGAAGCTCACCAGACTTGTAGTGTGGGTATGTGTGGGGCACTCCTTCAACACTGATCAGCTGTGGCAGCTCCCTGTCAGCCCCTCCAGAAATGCCACTTTGCAGACGTGTCATCCCACCCTGTCTGATCCCCAGTACTACGGCTGTCTGCAAGTCACATTACATAACTGTCTGTCTTCCCCTCTCCTGCAGCCTCTGTTCTTTTCTGTATTTATGCATCTTTAACGTCTACATCTTGCACTGCACTTCTCTTTCTTGCTCTTATAATCTTTTGCCTGATGGGCTTTTTCTTGCTTTTATCTTTGCCCTTACTCTTTCTGTCTTTTTACTTTCTCTGCCGAGTGTTACTTTGGCCATTTCTTTAAAATTGCTGCCAACAACACCTCAATTAGCTTGAACAATATTTAATCTCCGTTTAGTGACAGAAATCTTACCCCACATCCCTCTTTATCAGTAGCCATCTTTTCATTTATACATTTTTAATATTTGTCAGCCAAATACTTCATTTGCTTACTTGTCTTTAAAACAAAAAGTCTTATTTTATTGCAACATCAGTTTTTCTTTAAAAGCAAGTATCAGTTTGGTGTTTTCAGTGGACTTTAAATCATAACTCCTCACTTCCACAGCAGTGAAAATGGATAAAATATTAGCGAAATTTCTTTCACTAATGGAAAATGCATCTCTCGCTCTCTCTGAATGTGTCTCTCAGGAAGGGGTTGAGTGAGAAAGAGGTGACATCTGAGGACAGAGAGCATGCCAAACGTGTTGTGTACTCTGTTGTTTATGGAGCAGGTGAGTACAAACACACCTCACAGAAAAGTCGTTTTGTCAATGAATAGGACAAAGAATGAGTATGTTTCCAAATGAAAGCATAACAGGTTTAAGTGTTGTTGGTTTTGGAATGCAAGCGGTTCATATTTTAAATGAATGAAGGGTAAATGAATCAGCATTATAGATAATTTAGAGTGCTGTGCAGTACTTAAGTGAAAAAAACAGCAAGAAGAGTTTGCAGTTTTATTCTGTGAGGATCAACTTCGTTTTTTGAAGCCAGCTTTAAGCGGCACGTGGAGGAACTGCAGTTTTTGTTATTTCTACGTTGTCTTTGTTTTCCAGCTCTGAAGGTTACTCCTTGGTGTTTACTCAGAAATGTCCAGCAAATTTTGCTGGGACATACTGTAGCTGTTTTCCTGTTCCTTTTATATAGTGAATCACAGTCCTGAATCAAGGGATGGGCGATGGAGGGATAGAGGAAGATAAAAATAGACAGAAGAGAGCTGAAAGGAAGATAAATATATAAAACACCCATGTGGCCTTTAAAGAGACCTGTTTGTGTGACTTGTGACCCATTTATGGTTCACACACAGGTGCATTTTCTTATGAACATGGACACACGTGACCACAGATCAGTGTCACAGGAGCCTGCTTGTTTGATTCTGGTGTCTGAAGTAACTGCTCTTTGTATGCTTGTCATCGGGATTACACATAAACTTCCGAGCCATGAGTCTCATGAAGCTGTTGGAGAGGTGGAGCATGGACAAAGAAAGAATTGATTCAGTTTTGTTGTAGATCCAGATGACTTGGTAGAGAATATCCTCCACTGGTGTCCTGGCTCAGCATGTTTTTGTATCTGTGGATCAAGAATATTATAGATTTAACTGAAGCTACATAACCAAAAGTAGGGCATGAAAAAATTCACTTAATAAAACAATATAATTGACTTTAGGACAAAGCAAAAAACTAAATGAAATAATATTACTTTCAACATTGAGTAAAATAAAATTAAAATATTTAATCTTGTTGTCACCATTACCACCTCGAGGTTGCGTTCGTCTGCAAGCCACTTTGCAACCCACCCCAGCCCCTCCCATCATTCTTTTTAGTGTAAAGTCTGTCATTAATGTTGCTTGCTCTGTTCTGTACTTTGGTCTTGCTGCTGCTCTGTCTGCTTCCAGTATTCTGTGTTTGCACATGGAAAGATGATCATGTCTGGCAGATCATCTCTCCATGATCTGCCAGACAGATCATGGAAAAGAATGAGATTGTTAGTTGGAAATAACAGTCTTATTCTGACTATACTGGACATAACTGAAGTACTGCTCCTGTGGATTTTTTAGACAATATCATGACAGTGATCTGAAACACAGAATCTGCATTTAAGATTCCTCGCTTTGGACTGAATATGCTTCATGAAAACACTCTCAATCTGATGGTTTAGTGTTCTGTGGCATTTCGGTCTGAGCTGGACTCACAGCTCAAACACAGTCACTCTCGGACACGTGATACTAAATGAGTCAATTTTTGTAAACTCAATAAAGCCTTAACAATAACAACAATGAGAGGCACATATAAAAGCTACTCATGTGAGACATGCGTGGGGGGCAAAACATGCACGGACAAATCGCACAGGAAAAGGTTAAAGAAAAAATGCAGAGTCAGTATTGAGTGTTTGAAAGAGGGCAACAACGTGAGAGCGTGTAGTCCGATGAACAAAATATAGGGTAAAGGTGAAAATTAAAAGGCGACGTGTGCAGAGGGTAATGTAGGGGAAATGCACTGGCAAAGAGCAGGCGGGGCAGAAAGGAAACAAGAAGAGGAATGTAAGGAGCCGCTGATCCACGCAGACAGACGGCTCTTCATGGAGGGATGTGTTGCTATGGTTACAGAATACTAAAAGAATCCTACTCAACAAGACAATAATCGGGTCAGGGAGGAGGGGCATAGCCGTGCACATACATACATAGAGTGGGGCCACAAATAAGAAGGCCACGCAATGATGCTGAAAGATAAAAGGTAGGATGAAGGAGGACAGACTATAGACTGTACATAAAAGATGCCAATGTGGAAGCGACTTAAACCTGCATTCTTTATAATGGCCAGCAGGGGGCTTTCTAAATTAATATCTATCCAACATCCACCTGCTAAAAACCAGGGAACCAGGGATATTTCTGAAAATACTTCCTTAAAAAACTTTACCTGCAATACAGGCATACCAACTCATATACATTTTAATATTTTACCTATTTCACTCTGGGTGGCCAACTTTCCAAAAATAAAATACCTACCTGATGTAGGTATTTGTATATTTTATAGTATTTATGTCAATAGAAACAAACCTAAATATATATATTCTTTCCTGCATAAATGTGCCAGTCAATGCAAATACAGACTTAATATTGAGTAAAAGTCTATTTGATTTTATTTAATTTTATTGAATTTAAAGTATCTAAATTGTGTAATTGACCAGATCCTTGTATCACACTGCTACCCAGTGAACATTTTCTCCCTAATGTGCTTGGAGTCAAAATAACTGTTTATGTTTTTAGGTGTGTATTAAACCACTTTATTTCAAATCTGTTTCAAGGAATCCAGATTTTAAGAAATATTTCTCATTTCAATAGTCAAGCTGCAATTACAGTTGATGTTTCACTGTGAAGGTCAGACGTCCTACACATCCAACACAATAGGGCTGTGTGTGTTCTGTCACATAATGGTAGTGATTTTGAGTCCCTGCTTTAATTACTGTCACCATCACTGTCGCACACTCCTCTGAGCTCAAAACTAGAAAAACACACATAGTAACTGTTGCCCATTAGCAAACCCTCTACACTCCCCTGCTCGGGCCCTGCTCCTGTGCTCATGCTACAGGCTGCACACCTTTAACACCTCCTGAGCAAACACATCCACACTAGGTTTTTGTGTTCTAGTCTTCATCTCTACACACAAATACTCACCTCTGAGTCTCCCAGTGATCTGTGGTACTTTTATCTTCTCCGTTTCAGCCTCCCACTCCTCAGTTTGCTCTACTTTTTTTCCTTTGCCTTTCTCCTGCCCTCTGGTCCAGTCTGTCCTCTGTTCACTTAGCTCCTCTCAACTTCTCTGCCTCGGGCCTCACCTATCTGTCACCACCATCTTTGGTCAGGAATTCTAATAATTATAATTATCTCCACCGAGGTGAATGTGATCAGCGCCACCTGTTAAACTCTCCTGGCAGAGAATACGTCTTCCAAGTAATTTGCATGTGAGAGGAATTCCAAGGAAAGCGAATAATGTCACAAGGCTAATCACTGCATTTACCAGATTATACATGTATGTATTTTACATCATGCTCATCCAATAATGCATTCAAAACATGTGAGAAATGCACACTGGATCATACACCCTAACACACCCGAGTCTCATGACATCATAGACTAAACACATCCTCTCAAATATCCCATCTCTCCACTGGCATGTCAGCACCGCTGCTGCCCTGCATTGCTGCCTGTCTGTGTGCTCCGGGGGGGATATTTTATTCATCACTCGCCAGTTTGATATGTGTTATGTTTGTGGGGAGTGATGAGCTCGCAGCTTAGATGCCAAACAGTAACTGCTGTAATAAATCAATAATTTCATAGATCACCGTTTTCTGACTGAACTGTTTGTTTCCTCCTCCCTGATATGTCTTATCACGTGTAGGCCGCGAGCGTCTGTCGGGTATCTTGGGGGTGAGCAGTGAGCAGGCCAGCCAATTCCAGGATCGCTTCCTCCAGACCTACAGAGACATCCAGGGCTTCATCCAGAGAACCATCCAGCAGAGCCACAAACAAGGTCTGTGTCCATTCACAGTCGTGTTGTATCTAATAAGAAGCTTGCCTCAAGGTTAACGAATATGTATTCCTGAAAGAAAAGAAGGAAACGTGTCACTTAATAGAAAAGAGCTACTTCACAGAACTCAGTAGAAATATATTTATAGCATAAACAGGTAGAGTCAAGAGTAAAAGAAAAAATTAAGTGTTTGTTGGTTTGTTTGTGTTTGTGTGTGTCAGTCTGGATTAGGCTTGCACTTTTGACATGCATAGCAGACTTTAAGTTTCTTAAGCATCCACACCCTCTGTGGATTTGTGTCTGTTTGGCTGGAGATGAAGAGATGTGCTGGATGGGCTGGAGATGTGCTTGCATTGGCAGGAAGAAGACGAACTGCCCTGGGTCAATACTTGAAGGGGACGGGTGGATAAGAGGGGAGGGGCTGGAGGGACTGATGGTTAAGACGAGACCTTTTATTTATATTCTGACCAAACTGCCAGCGCAGCACACTTGAGACTTGAACACACGCACACAAAATAGTGTGAAGTCTGCACTTTAACCCTCATTGTGCATAGTGCATGAGCCAAGCGTGGACAGGGGGCGGGATGCTTCAGAACAGACCCTCTGACACTCACTGACTGCTGTTTGAGCTAATCTCGCCCTCCAGCCAAGGATCTAATCCCTTCTTAACTTTATCTTATGTGTGCTATATTGACTTTCCCCTCGCTAAGAAAAACACTAGCTAATTACAGAGTAAACCAGATAAATTAGCAGACATCAGTGAGAAACATTCAGCTTTGTCACTATGTCGGCTTCAGATTCTTTGTCAGGCTGTGGCCGCGCGGAAAAACAGCATTTATGTGGTCTAATAAATGTTGAAAAATAACCTCATTTTGTAGCAGACATCAAAAATGAGGTCAGACCAGTGGATGTGTTTCATGCTAGCTGCAGCGGTGCACACCTTTTTTTTTTCACAAATACCGACACGCCGTTACACACAGACAGGTGCTCCATCACCCTCAGCAACCTGTCACTGGTGACACAGCCCACTACCTGCTCATCACTTCCCCTTTCTTCTGCAATACGGGCACCGATCGAAGCACCGTAATGGACTCATTCTTTCAGACAACCGTGCAGAGATCGCAGTGGAAGCCTCCTCGTTCTCAGGAGCAGAGCGATGATGTGCCAAACAGGGGCTTTAATTCAGCCCATCACCATGGTGATGCTCCCATCAGGGACGGCTCTAGAAGTTGTTTGCCCCACACTCTTTGTCTGTGTGTCCCTCTCATCCCGTCCATCAGTCTGTCTCTTTCGTTCCTTTCTCTCTTCAACTTCGCGTTTTCGATCCATGCCACCATCTTTATGTTTCATCTTTCCCTTTTCTTCCCCTCCTTCATTCCACAGCAGCAGGTTAGCTGATCGATAAAACAACCTTCTTTAATCAATGCCAGCAGCGGCAGCATACTGTATTACACCAGAGTCCCTGGCTGTTTTAGCTGCTGTGCTGTGACTCAGGGAGCAGGGATTGATATATGCTATAGCCTCTCGCCTGCTCTGCACAGCTGATCTGATACTGCGATGTTTTTCTCAGAAGGATGTTGGCTGAGCAGAGATGAGGTGAACAGTGCAACCTCATCTGCTGTCATATTTGCTGAAAATGTATTGGAAAGGGCAATACGAAGGTGAGGTCAGCATCACGGTGTCGGTGTAATTGCAGAGGGGCAAGAAAAGGAGGAGCTGTGTGGAAGTAAATGAGGGCATCAGCCAAAAAGGAACAAGGCAGAGATAAAGAAAAAACAGGGTTGTTTTGATTGTTTATGCCAAACCACAAAAATGATTCAGTCACAGCTGCATTTCTCATAATGGTTCACACTCTGTTTGACACTCTTTGCCACCACTGTGGGTTAGCCTCTGCTGTTGTTCCTCACATCGTGCACTTTTTATTGAAGTTCTTCAGATTATTCCTGAGATGAAAAGATGAACACAGGTGGATGTTGTGTTAGGTTTTTCTTTTAAACAGTGGGGAATCACAGAGATCACAAAAAACAGTGAAGCCTTCTTAAGGCTACACTGACATAGGGAGGCCTAGCTATGCAAGGATATGAAAAAACTCTCATGAAGACGTCCTGTTGTGATGTCATATTGTTCATGCACAGGTGCGTGCAGTTCTCCTGCAGACTTTTGCAGACAGTAGGACTGTGAAATACTTGTCATTAATAAAATAAAAGGAGGTTGTCGTTTCACAGCTCATTTCACATTTCATGCTCTGCACATGTAGTCGCAAATGGCTGCAACTCTCAGCTGTGCACACAGCTTTCGTTCAGTAACTACATAACTACGTAACTCACAGATAATGTGGAAGTTTAACCCTGAAAGACTACTTCACCAATATTTTGAGATTTTCAATTTATGGCAGATGTATTTCACAAATGTTACCTATTTTATATAATTAGTAGATGTTGATGCTGCAGTATAGTGTGAACTGTTCATGCCTGTTCGAAATAAGACACTTTTGTTGATTCAGGTCAAAAACAGGTTGTTTTAATCCATTGCAAGGTAATTGCAGGGAAACCTAATGGCATCATAATATATCATTATATCATTGCTATGTCAAAATATCAGCTTTTGTGGATATAACTGAAATGTTATTGTCATGAAATAATAATAATAATAATAATAATAATAATAATAATAATAATAATGCTTTTATAAGGTGTTATAGGTGCACAAATAGTAAAAGAGGTCATTTTAGCCTGTCACTAGATGGTTGCTAGGCAACGTGATAATAATAATATCTGATGTAGATAAGAACCTCTAGGGGTCTGAAATGACTGAGAAAGAATAAAATCTTTTCCATTGTCAGTATATATTATAATATTTTTAACACCTAAACTGAAATAAACTCATTACAGAAATAAAATCAGATTCATAGAGTTACTCAGAGTAGTTTTATATATCAGTAAAGCTGTTATAGACTTATACCAACAGTTGATCACATAACAGATTGACAGAGGTTTTCCCACTTTGTTTTACATAATTTATAACTGACAGTTTTTGCCTTTTTGTTTAGCTGTCTTTGTCATGGTCCCAGAGTTTTAACCTTTCAATGTCTTGAATTTTGTTTACAATCAGATGTTTTTTGTCACTGTCAGTCTGTGTTCTCAGTTTTTGTTGGTTGCTTTAGGTTTTGAGTTTTATTTTCTTGTTACAGTCGAGTTCTAGTTGGTGTTTATGGAGTTTGTTATTTGTTTAGTTTCCCCAGGGCTCCTTTTGTTTGCTGTCGTGTGTCTCAGTCAGTAGTCTCACTTTTTTTTTTTTACAGTTTTTTAGGGATAAGTTTAGTTCTTTGTATCTTCCCATCCTTGGTTCTTCTCTTTGTAGTTACAGTAATCCCCCTCCTCTGTCTCATCCTTCTGTGTTTCTTCATCTGTTGGTTCATTCATGTTTCTACATTACCTTGTGTCAGTTGTTGTCCATTTCGTGTTTTATCTCCTACGTGTTGTTCTGAGTTTTACTTCTTCTGTGTAGTTATTTAGATTTGGTTAAGCTGTGTCTCGTTACCCTCCTGTGTTCAATCCTCAAGCAGTGTATGTATAAATAATCCTGTCATTCCTTTGGTGGGTGTTACATCATCATGTGTCTGGTGCTTTTGTAGTTTGTTTTGTTACTTGCGTTTTCACGGACTTAGTGTTTCTTTTGGATTATGAGTTTTGCGTTTTTATTCATCAAAACAGAAGTAAACTACTCCTCAAGTTAACTTTAAACATTATCTACCTTAACAGCTTTCACGTGCAGACACCCATGTTTAGCAATTACCAGGTAAACCTAATGGAAAGCTCATCCATCAGTAGATCCATTTTCTTCTGCTTATCAGGGTCAGAGTGGAGCTGGAGCCTGTTCCAGCTGTCACAAGGCAAGAGTCCAGGTACAGAAATAAAATCTATCAATAACTGCTTAAGCTAAAACAGTAAATATTGGACTTCAGTTGATCTGTTACCCAGAAACTTGTCTCAAGCTGTTTTTTACTGGCTTATAATGGGTCTTTAGGGGGGTGACTACCTTCTTAAGCACAATCTATCTGCAAAGATTGTAGTAGCTGAATGATTGTAACCCGATTTGAGAAAAAAAATTAAAGCTAGGTAAACTCCTGGTCATGCTTTGGCTCTTGGTAAAAGCTCTTTGGGGAGTTCCAGATACTCCTCTATGCAGGAAAAACCAACAACAAATTAAAATGCCATGTTGCATTGTAAATGTTGTGTTTATTAAAGAGCAGCTGTTTGCCGGCAACAAAAGGCAACAATTAAAGTAACAAATAAAAAAAAAACTGTAAGTGTTGTTCATTAACCCTTAACTAGTCTGCTTCATTAGGACTGCGTGGGTTTGTGTTTGAATGGCAGAAACTCAACAGCTGTCAAACAGTTTTAATTTAAGCATTGTTAATGGTGCATGGAAGCGCAGCCTGTGTTGACTATAATGTTAATGCTGAATGGGCTCTTATAACTCATTTTTTATGTTTTTGTTATAATTATTAATTTGATTAGGAGGATGAAATGACACAGCATATATTTACCAGATGTTAATTATACTACAGCGTTGTGACCCAGCCGTGGATTTCTGTGATGTTGCCGTAACACTTCCAAAAGGCTGACCACAAAAACTGGCTGAACTTGAAAAACACTGGCCTGTGTCACTCTCAGTGGAAAAACACAGCCTGTTGGGAATGAAAACAAACACATTCCAGTATGATTCACCACCATACCTGGGGATAAAGGTCACACGCATGTGTCACGGGTCAGTTCACAATGAACCGAGGGTTAATGTTTGTTGCTATCTGTAGAGCACTTGTTTCCAGCGCATTTATGCTTGTGTGCGGGATTGTGCGTGTGCGTTCAGGGAAGAGGGTCATTCAGGTTTCATGTCATAGCTGGATTAGCTCATAGTAAGGGATATCAGAGGGATTTGGCTGTAAAGCCTGCTCCATTGTCCAGTTAGTGGAATGTTCTGGCCCGCTGTGTGTGAGTGTGGCCGCACGTGTGTGTGTTGCATACCTGCATATGATAATGTGTATTATGTACGTATCACATCAGTGCACATTCTTGCTGCCCTTTGTGTGTTCGTGTCACTTTTCTGGGAATGTGTGTGTTTCTCTTTTCTTTACGGTGCGACTCGTTTGGATGTCGGTGTTTTTGTGCGGATGGCCGTTTGCGTGTGTCGTTGTAATCACCTGTAATGCTGTAATCACTGGTGTTTTTTCGTTTTGTTTTGTTTTCTTTGTTTTGTTATATTTTGCTGGGGTTTTTTGCCTTTAGGCATCATAAACCTGCACAGGTTTTACACAGGTACTCAACATTGGTAACTTGTTTTACACAAGTTTTTAAGTTGAGTTGAATTTGCATATAATGAAATTTGCTATATAAATAAAATTCCCATTGTGTAACTGTAGATATTTAAAGCCTAAAATATGCTTTAATATAGCTAATGAATGGTAGATGGTAGAGATTGGTGTAGCCACACTAATGGAAATGTTTGGTTTTTTTATGGATATTTGTTTTTTTACATTAGATGCTTTGATGTCACAGTTTTTTTGTAACTATTTCATAGTAAGTTTTGACAGTTAAAGTTGTCAGGTATTTCTGTAATCTAAATATTTTGAGTGTGGTGTTTGAGATGATCTAAGCTTTGTGGCATGGTGTGTTATCCTACTGGAAGCAGCCATCAGAAGATGGTGCACTGTGGGCATAAAGGGATGGACATCGTCAGCAACAATACTCGTGTAGGTTGTGGTATTTAAATCATGGTCAGCTGGTACTAATATGCCAAGAAAATATCCCAACAGCCTGAAGTGGTAATTTAAGCCTGGGTGGATCCATGCTTTCGTGTTGTTTATGCTAAATTCTGATCCCACCGTCTGAATGTTGCAGCATGTTGTCCAGTTTTTGTGAGCTGGTGTGAACTGTAGGCTGTTTTAACAGGACAGTTGGGGTAACCAGTGTGGTCGTCTGCTGCTGTGGCAGTTATATGTGTGTTCAGAGATGATATTCTGGATACCTGACCTGTAAAGAGTGTTTATTAGAGTTTCTGTTACCTTACTATTATCTCAAAGCACACTGGCCATTTTCAGTTTTTCAGACCATTCTCTGTCAACACCAGAGATGGTTGTGTGGGTAAATCTAAGTCAATCGGCAGTTTCTGAAATACTCAGACGAGCGTATCTGTTACCAACGATCATGCCACATTCAAAGTCATGAATGGAGAAGTCATGAATGTTTGCATGCCTAAACGAAATTATTTGCTGCCATGTGATTGGCTGATTGGATATTTAAGGGAGTAAGCTGTTGTTTAATAAAGTGGTCAGTGACTTTATATAATGGTGTTAAAATGACATTATCATACTGTAATACTAAAATAAAACACTATGTTTTAAAGTTGAGGGTTTTTTGTTTCTAGTTTTGAAACAAAGATAATTTTTCTCAATAAATCTAATTTTCTTTGTACAGTTTGGTTTTTTTTAACACTTTTTTACATGAAAATGAGAACTATAATTACTGACCTTAGGTTATTTTAGACTAGAGTATCTCTCATGAATGGATGAAATGGTGCAGGTTTGATCATGTAAAATTATCCCTGTACAAACGTGGTTGTAAATGAATCTTTCAGGATAGTTGTTAAAATAGCTTTTGTTACTGGAGGGGTTTGAAGACTCAAAGGGTTTTTTGGCTTTGGATGATGATCGTCTTCTTGACAGGTCATCAAGTGTACAGCACGCTTTAAAACGCCGCCATTTTTGGCATTTTTCTTCGTCTGCGTGTCTGCTTGCATCCATCTGTTTGTAGATCTTGGGCTGTAAAAAGCCTTCTGTTTCTCCAGCGGGAGCTGCTCAGATTTTGATCATTTGCCTAAAGTGATGTCTCTTAAGTCAGTATTAGTTGGAGCTGACGGCTGTAAGTTTGAAAACGGGGGGAATAAAAATTGTGTGTGGATTTAGAAAGAAGTGAATTTATCAGTTCAGGCTGCTGCTCATCTCGGCGGCTCTCTCTTTGAGGCTCAAAGCTTTAGGTTGTGTTGTTAGCCGCTGCTAGCATAACACATCTGCATCTCCAACTCAGCTGTTGGAAGTTGACTTGACTTGTGAACTATGAAGTCTCTGTGATTTTACAAGGAATAAAATAAACATGAAATAAACAAAAAATATAGCTTGGTTTGGCTGCATTAACCATTGTCAGTACAACGCTGCTACACAAGGGGAATCTTACATTTATGATTTCACACTGTGGTTACCAAGTAAAGACAACCCCAGGCCAAGGTAGCTATGTCTGTTTTTTCCTCTGTCATTTGAATGATTATAGTGGGGTAAGATTTTTCTAGTATGTAAAAAAACCTCATGTTTAAGCAGCTTCTGTAACCACCTGTAGCAGCAATAACTTGAATTCATCTATTTCTCTGTGACTTGATTCGTCTCTCACATCATTCATCACCCTCCACCACCGTGCTGACAGCCAGTATGTGGTGTTTGTGCTCATATGCTGAGCTTTTCTCCAAATGTGGTCTTTGCATCACTGTGTGTTCATGTCATTGTTCCAGACGTCTTGTTCAGAGGTAAACCTTAGCCGTGCTGCCATGTTCTTTGTAGAGAGAAGAGGCTTTTTGTAGCTGCACCTAAACTGGACAGCCACCCTTTCAAATTGGGACCTCACCAACACATCGTCAAAACCCATTTGAAAACTCATTTTTACTCTTTGGCATTTAAACCTGTGTTTTGTAGTTTTTTAATTTGGTATTATGATGTTTTCTCCTCAAACAAAAACAACTGTATTTATCCACAAGGAGCAAATAAAATTCTTATTCAAATTAATCTTTTATCTGTGCAGCACTTTGATCAACGCTTATTGTTTTTAAATGTGCCTATGAATAAATACATTTACTTCACTTGACTCCTGGCAGCTGGCACCATACTTGCTCGTTTTTTTTCTAATTGTGATGTCATTACAGGGAGTGCAGAATTATTAGGCAAATGAGTATTTTGTCCACATCATCCTCTTCATGCATGTTGTCTTACTCCAAGCTGTATAGGCTCGAAAGCCTACTACCAATTAAGCATATTAGGTGATGTGCATCTCTGTAATGAGAAGGGGTGTGGTCTAATGACATCAACACCCTATATCAGGTGTGCATAATTATTAGGCAACTTCCTTTCCTTTGGCAAAATGGGTCAAAAGAAGGACTTGACAGGCTCAGAAAAGTCAAAAATAGTGAGATATCTTGCAGAGGGATGCAGCAGTCTTAAAATTGCAAAGCTTCTGAAGCGTGATCATCGAACAATCAAGCGTTTCATTCAAAATAGGCAACAGGGTCGCAAGAAGCGTGTGGAAAAACCAAGGCGCAAAATAACTGCCCATGAACTGAGAAAAGTCAAGCGTGCAGCTGCCAAGATGCCACTTGCCACCAGTTTGGCCATATTTCAGAGCTGCAACATCACTGGAGTGCCCAAAAGCACAAGGTGTGCAATACTCAGAGACATGGCCAAGGTAAGAAAGGCTGAAAGACGACCACCACTGAACAAGACACACAAGCTGAAACGTCAAGACTGGGCCAAGAAATATCTCAAGACTGATTTTTCTAAGGTTTTATGGACTGATGAAATGAGAGTGAGTCTTGATGGGCCAGATGGATGGGCCCGTGGCTGGATTGGTAAAGGACAGAGAGCTCCAGTCCCACTCAGACGCCAGCAAGGTGGAGGTGGAGTACTGGTTTGGGCTGGTATCATCAAAGATGAGCTTGTGGGGCCTTTTCGGTTTGAGGATGGAGTCAAGCTCAACTCCCAGTCCTACTGCCAGTTTCTGGAAGACACCTTCTTCAAGCAGTGGTACAGGAAGAAGTCTGCATCCTTCAAGAAAAACATGATTTTCATGCAGGACAATGCTCCATCACACGCGTCCAAGTACTCCACAGCGTGGCTGGCAAGAAAGGGTATAAAAGAAGAAAAACTAATGACATGGCCTCCTTGTTCACCTGATCTGAACCCCATTGAGAACCTGTGGTCCATCATCAAATGTGAGATTTACAAGGAGGGAAAACAGTACACCTCTCTGAACAGTGTCTGGGAGGCTGTGGTTGCTGCTGCACGCAATGTTGATGGTGAACAGATCAAAACACTGACAGAATCCATGGATGGCAGGCTTTTGAGTGTCCTTGCAAAGAAAGGTGGCTATATTGGTCGCTGATTTGTTTTTGTTTTGTTTTCGAATGTCAGAAATGTATATTTGTGAATGTGGAGATCTTATATTGGTTTCACTGGTAAAAATAAATAATTGAAATGGGTATATATTTGTTTTTTGTTAAGTTGCCTAATAATTATGCACAGTAATAGTCACCTGCACACACAGATATCCCCCTAAAATAGCTAAAACTAAAAACAAACTAAAAACTACTTCCAAAAACATTCAGCTTTGATATTAATGAGTTTTTTGGGTTCATTGAGAACATGGTTGTTGTTCAGTAATAAAATTATTCCTCAAAAATACAACTTGCCTAATAATTCTGCACTCCCTGTAGATTTTTAACTTGGTGACTGAGGCCTGTAGAGTCTTGCATCTAGCTCTTGGGATTTTTCAGTCTCTCTGAGCACTCCATGCTCTGACCTTGGGGTGAATTTGCTGGGATGTCCACTTTTGGGAAGGCTGTAGCATTGTGTTAACACACACAAAAAAATACTATATCTTCCAAGGAAACCAGAACAAGTAATGTACTATTCTTAGAATAATCGTTATTAATTATTCCATTTAAATATCCATTTTTTAATTCATTTAGGTTATGTGCTGTCTATTATGGGTCGCAGACGGAACCTCCCCAATATCAACTCCCCAGACTGGGGCATCCGCATGCAAGCTGAGAGGCAAGCTGTCAACTTTGTGGTCCAGGGTAGGAAGACTAATAGCACTTCTTGTGTATGCTTTTCTCAGCTTCTCTTTATATTTCACCTCAGTGATGAAGGCTTTCAAACTACTTTTCTGACCTGCAGGGTTTGCCTCTTATTTATTGTGTATGTGTTTTTCTTTGTATGTACAGGTTCTGCTGCTGATCTCTGTAAGATGGCCATGATCAGAATCTTTAACCTGGTCTCCTCCTCCAGCTCGCTGTCTGCCAGGTACCCCCTCTAAACATGGCACTGCTCACCAAAGATGCACAGACTACCAAAAGCACCTCTCTCCTTCGACGAGACAAAATTCGCAAATGTGTGTTGGCTCTCCATACCGCACGTCTTTCTAAATCTACACAATCAGAACATGCTCATGTTCCATATTTATGCAGGAGCTCTGACAGAGCTTGTCTTACCAAAACACACAAACAACTTGCTGTGGTTTACCAGCCAGCTACATTTGTAGAGATGAGGCATGATCCTGGATTATTACTGACGCTGATGCCAAACATTCAGCTAGAGTAAACAAAGTTGAAGCAAAAGCCAATATATAACAAAATTACAGAGCAGTGTGCGAAGTAAACGGAGGAGTCTGCTGAAGCAGTCAGATGCCACATTCTTTATTTTTAGTAGCTTTAATAGCAACAGTGGAGAGTGTTTACTCAGTGTGTGTGTGTGTGTGTGTGTGTGTGTGTGTGTGTGTAGGCTTATAGCTCAGCTCCATGATGAGCTTCTGTATGAAGTGAAGGACTCCCAGGTGCAACAGTTTGCAGGTAAAATAATTCAGTATTAGATAGAAAATTCATTTCATCAGCCACTGACTATAAAAAAAGGTCCAGGTCAAGTTTTACTTAAATAAAGGTCAGTGCAATAGCTTCAGCAAGCAATGAAAATACCTGAAATGTGTAAAGTTGGTGTTTTAAACAGTGTAGTGTTTAGATTGCTATGAGATTTGAGTAAAGTTTTTTTTTTAAGTGAATTAAAATCTTGTTTCCTAAACTTTAACATATAATTGCAATGCACCATTATTTTTTATTGTTCAAAAATAAATACAGATTTTGTGTGTGCAGCTCTGGTAAGAAGTACCATGGAGTCGCTACAGCACATTGATCATCTGGGAGTCCATCTTAAAGTGAGTAAAAGAAGTATGTCGCGGTATGGTCTTGTCACATGTCATGTGGAGTGCAGGATTGATGGGAAACTGTAGATTTTCTTGCTAATGGACTGTGGCTTAAAGCAGGCAGTAAGCAGGTTACTCCAAACAGACTGAACTAACACACTGGGTCCTACTATTCTGAATCAAATCACTTTAAAAGCCCAAACAGAATAAACATGCTCCACAATAAACAAGCTCAAATTTACAAAAATGTCAGATGGCTTCAGAGGGCTTGAATAAACATTTTAATGAACTTCTATCACACGGAAATTTGTACCATGCAGAAGACCCCTTCTGATTTTAATTTGGCTGCTCTCTTCCTGCGCTTCCTTGATACAACTGCATGTGAACGTATCGTTTGCAGTCTTTTAATAATTTTTAAGCAATATGATAACAGCACCTACTGCACTTGAACGGTAAATCGATGTCCGCCTTCTGGAAGTCGGTCAGAGAAAGGCAAATGCAGGACTCATTCGTCACTTTTATACTCGTCACGCTACATGAATAAATTACTGATATATTGGAAGATAAAAATTTGGGCGTTCTTTTTAAACCTTATGAAGGATTGAGATTTAGGACACAGGTTGCCATGTTTTGATGAAAAGGAGCATATTGTTGTTTGTTTGCTGTTGTTTTGGGGTGTTTGGTGCATGTTAAAGAAAAATGTATTTAAAAAAAAACAAACAGCCAACGCCCTTCCTTTTCATCTGTGTGATTCCCAGGTGCCCCTGAAGGTGGCAGTCTCCAGTGGCAAGTCTTGGGGGTCCATGTCTGAGCTTGACGTCCCTCCAATGTTCCCCTCTCTTTGAGCGCGTCGCCTCCCTCCCTTCACCTCCTCGACGGCGACGCCTCTCTGTGGAATCTGCTTCTTCTCACCCTCGATGAGCTCCTTTCTTCCCCTCATAGTCTCCTCTTCATCTTTCTCCCTTTACTTGTCCTGCATCCTCATCACTATGGAAACCAGCCAGCTGAAGCTCCCACTTACTTTCACTCCATCCGTATCCGGGGGCAACGGCAGGAGCCTCAGACTGGATCGCACCAGTTTGGTGTTTTTTTTTTCTTGCTCTCTCTCTCTCTCCATCCTCCAGAAAAAGATTCCTTGTCCTCTTCTTCTCCTCCTCCTCATCTCCTCCTCTGTTTTCTCACTATTTTCTTAGATGTTTTTCTGGTCGTTGCCAAGGTGAACACTTCATGTTTAAGAGAGGGCGTGACATTTATCGGTTCATAAAATTGTTTCATGTTTTTTTTGTAAAAAAAGAAGTAGTTAACCTTCTTTATCTCTCAGTGGTGGTTTATAGAAAAGACTTCCTTGTATTTATTGTTCTTATGCCTTTTTTGTGTGTGTGTTAAATAAACCTCGCATGTTCTTGTAAATATCCCCGGTCCCACCGTTTATCTCCCATTTTCATGCATTTATTTCTGAAGCTAATTTGCATGCTACATTTTAGCAGCCTCTTCGTGGATTCATGTTTACTGAGTCCTTTGAGGGATAAATCATACTTGGAAAAAAGCATTAAAACCAAAATGAGCTGCATTTAAAACATTTCGTTGTTTTAATGCCACGAAGCTTCGACGTGTTCAGAGACACTTGTGTGTAATAAACTTCACCTCGTGTTGGCTGCATTCATGACTCAGAGCAGATGATCTAATTTTTCTCTGCTCTTTGCTCTCTGCAGCTCATCTTTTATCTGCTCACTTGGCTCCAGCCCACTCGCCCCTTTTGTCTTGTTTTTTTTGCCTCTCACACACACACACGCACACATTCCACAAATGCTCGTATGGACACGTACATGCGCGCACGTCCACCGACACCCACGCTTTCCATCCGTGCAGCCGACATGAATGCGCTCGCGCACATTCAGCGGCTTCCAGGCACACTGACCGACTTTCTTTATCTGTGGCAGCCACAGCGAGACACTTTTTATAGTGTCCTGCAATTAAGACCCTTCAAGCCTGCAAAATGTGTCTGGCAGAACCATACGCCTTGTGACAAGATCAACAAAGCCTAACCCCCCCATTATGCATTTGAAATGTCACATCACGTTGGCTGCTAATTGTAGGAGTTGTCGGGACAAAGGTGCATGTGGAACATCCAGCAGATCCAACATGAGTAGTGTCTTGTCATGCACTTAAATTCCTGTAGTTTCCCTTGTTTTTTGTTTTTATTCCAGGGGAATCAACCTTCCCTTTTCCGCTCCGTTAGAGAATTGTTTCTCACCAGGTCAGTCTGAGTAGTTCAGAGCCAGACCAAGGGACAGTGTTATGGAAATCTGCCCCTCTATTCTCTCATTGTTCTGTGGTTGAAGGGTGAAAGCCCCCCCTCTTCCTCCTCCTTCTCCTCCTCTTTGCGAGGGAAACGAAAGACTGGTATGTGCAAATTCAAGAGGACACTCGCACTTTTGGAGTTGTTCAAAGCACGAGGGAGGTAAAACAAACACTTCTTTGTTTTTCCAGAGTGTGTTTTATTTAGCAGTGTCAGTTGCACAGCAGACTGTGTTGGTATCCCACTTTTGCTCCACTCTGACTTGGGCTTTGACCTTTGGTTTGATAGGTTAAAATGGTCAGGCAGCAGCTCGTGGGGATGTGTGTCATATCTTCTATTTCTCTCAAATTAAAATGAAAAACTTAATTAGACTTCTTGGACGTTAATCTCTTTTCCAGGATGTAATTGAGGTTATTGAGTGTGGTCATTTAACTAAGTGATAACTTCACCTCAGTGACCTGTGCCATTAACAGGAGCCGATCCCGAATCCCTCTGAAGACTCCAGATGAGCTTCTCCCTCGCTGCCAGGAGCTGTGTAAGTAGAACCTGCAGCATATCCCCCACCCACCCACAGCTGACATTTATGTCACTTCAGTTCAAATATTGCTGTCTCATTTCTCTCCTCCCCTCTGCTCTCTTTGGGGAAAAACAACAACAACTCCAGCACCGTGTAAAATGCATCATCATTTTAATCGATACAATATATGTACATCCATGTTTCAGTCATCATAATGCAAGAAATCCCATCTTTACATCTATACAGTGTTCCAGTTGTATTCAGTATAAAAGAAAGGGTTAATAATCACAATAATAAGAGTAATCCCCGTGTGGTAATGCAGAAGTCTTCCAAACGAATGGCAGAAAGGGAACTGAAAGCTAATAGATCTCAATAAATGCCACTGCAGTCTCACAGAGGTCACATGGTGTTACTGTCTTGCTCTCTCTCTCTGTCTATCTCATGCTCCATCTTCTTAAACTCCCTGGGAATAAATAAATATGCAAAAATCACCACAACATGCTTGGTCTAATAATGTACATTAGAATCATGTTGCATGATTGGATTTTAACCCTCCTTCCCTCATACATGTGAACCTTCCTGGCCCCTGGTGCTGTGTACTGGCTGTTCTACTTGAAAAGGGGCCTCTTTTCCATCCCCTTCAGGTCCCTCGGGTACAAAGTTCCCTCAGATGCAGTTTAACCCCCACCCCCCTACTTCAAGTCCATCCATCTCATCCTTCTACGCTCCTTCCATTTCTTTATCATGGCGGGCTCGTTGACCTGCCTGCCTCCCCACAGTGTGGCTGCATATCAGTCCCCCTGCTGTGCTTTGTGTGGTCAGTTTCCTGGCAACAGACAACAGCAATGACAGGGCTCCAGGGCAGAGAAAGCCCTCTTTGCATTACAGCAGCTTACTATAGCTAGATAGCTCCAGAGCCCCTGATGTTCATGGTCATGGCTGGTGTGTGTGCGTGCTACAAGCTAAAAGAGCTGCCGCCGCTCCCGCTGCAGTGTTCGGGATCGCAATACGACAACGCCAGAGAGTTCAAGCAGACAGGAAGTCCACAATGGCGGCGCTTCTGAAAGTGGCTGCTGCCGTTTCTGTGTGACTCTTGTGAGGTAGCACAGATTAAGACACCTGCACTACTGCAGAATCTCTTCTCTTATTTTAAAAATATATTTTTATATATTTTTAAATCCACAAGCGTGGTTACAAAAAGGAGTAAAAATGACCCCCAGATGCTATTTACAGTAAAATATACTTTACAGCTTTACAGGTAATAAATTGTAGATTTAAAAAAAAAAGCCTTTGAAAATCACTGGTAAGATATGCGGTTAAGAGCAGTGATTTCAGCGGCTGCAGCACAGTTTTAATTGATTAGCTTCGGTCGTGCTGACAGATTGCAGGAAGTGAAGCCGCAGTGCATGTTTAAGTGGTGCGAGTTAATCAAAAAGTCCTTGTGGTTAAATAAAAGCTCTGTTAAGAGATTTACAGAAGCAAGCATTTACAGAGTGGGACTACACAATCTTTTTTTTTTTTGGGTCCTGTCTGCTTGAACTCTTTTTTTTAGCATCCATTAGCCCCTTTGTGTCATTTCCCTTTGACTTCTGTACAAATATGTAGCGGTATCCCTTTTAAAAAGCAGATCTTTGACACCCCCTATGTAAATAAACATAAAAACAAAAAATAACCCCAAACATTTTACAATCAAACACCCCCTCAGGCTTCAGCATAAATGAGCAGTAATGTTACAATACTAATTGTTACAGTGTCGGGCATGTAAATATCAATGCAGCATTTCATGTTTCTTGATAAAATCCTTGCCATTGTTCTGTTCTTTTGCCTCCTTGTGTTTATTGCTTGGTTAGATGGCACGTGGGCAGGAGTTTTCCAGATAATAACGAGTAAATTACAGGGCTGTGTTGAACAAAATAGAGCCGTGTGAGGACTTAAAAATGCAGCAGTTTCTGTCACCTTTGGCAAATTTCCACCTCCTAAAATAGCCTTGGGTTGTAGTATGAACTATTACATTGTGGTATCCTGTATATATATATATATCTTTATGATACATACAGTTGATGAATCAGGAGAAACTTTATCCATGTTCTTTATAGGAAATGGTAAAAAAAAAATCAAACTACCTTGTACTGTATTAGCAAAACAAGACACAGTTGTGCTACAAGTGCTTCATGTGTTCTTGGCACCCGTGGCCTCAGTCCACAGTGAGTCCTTCAGCGCTCTCCACAGTGAAGCAAAGTCCTCACCAGAGGTAGAGAGAGAGAGAGGGAGTCCATGCTGTGGAGCTCTGTTGCCTCCTCCACCCTCCTCCACAGCTCCCCCACCCCAACCACCGTCAATTGCCAACGTGGCACATTCCTCCCTCGCCCCTCGCCCTCCTCGTCAGGTGGAACAGTCCAGGCGACATCCATTTTCCAAGACTAAAATAAAAAAAAAACTCCATCGGGATCGGTTAAAACCAGCAAGGACGATAGGCTGCAGTAAATAATACATAAGCAGCGGGGAGAGATGGCGGCTATTTACAATCGCACAAAAAGTCTAACGTCTAATGTTGAGAGGTTGAGTCATCTAATGAAAGATCCAATTTTCTTTCTTTTTTTTGTTATTTTACACTTTTTCTCATTCAAAAAGCAACCAGACCAAAAACAAAAAAGATTGAAAACATAAAATGTCGGTAGTTTACATTCATGCCTTTGAATGTTCGCCCACAAAGCGGCTGAGCAAGGACACACAGCATCAGAGGAACGCAACGCACCCACAGGATCTGTACATTTGTGCAGTTTTCAGGTCTATGCTCCTTTACCAGCAGATAAACTGAATGAAACTTAAGACATGATCATGACACTGGAACTGTTTTTGTACCTAGCGTGAAGTTGAAGTGGCCACTTGAGTTAAAATAAATAAATACATAAATGCTGAAGATGTGCCTCTGTTTTATCCATCAGAGAAGAGCATCAGGTGATCTTTTTGTTATTATTTTAAAGCCCTCTGAACTAAAAGAGCCTTCTCCAGCAGGAGAGGCGTCCATGCAGCATACCTTCTCGGGAAGGAAAGCTCACGCTCACACTCGAACAAATCACAGGGAAAACAAACAGAAACCAGCGGTGAGATTGGTTTTTGGATTGTACATCAGCAAAATACATCATAAGAACGGTGCGTAACTAAATATACACTCTGATAGACGCTGCATACCGTCTCTACATTCTAACATTAAGTATGCTCTACCAGTTTTATACGGAGGTCAGGCTTCACAGGGCGTAGCATTCACATTAAGTAGAAAACAGACATTACTCAGACTAGAAATAAATGCATTTTAGTCAGTGCACTTTGCCTTTTACAATTCAAAGTCACCCTTCAACTACCTCAAGTCATGCAGTCCACAACATTTTTAAACTCCAGTGTTTGATTCCAGTGCATAAGGCCTTGGCAAAGGCATTTTGAATACTGTCCCCTTTTTGTTCAGAATATGTATGAATGTGGATAATAGTTCCTCCCAAAATACACGAAGGAGCTTTATAAAATTTCATCAGGCAGAAAACTGAGATTGGCAGCAGCAGAAATGGCTCAGAATCGACAGACTTCACATTCCTCCACAAGATCTAGACAGGATTTGTTTTGTTTCGTTTTTTAACAGTCCACCTCAGGAAGGCCCACTTCCCGCTCTCAACCTCAAGCAAGTCTCATAAAGACCGGGCTGAGCCATGCAGGGAGGACCTGAATACACTGGCAGGGATAACCACTGTGTTTTCTGTCCCACTGACTGTGATATCTGATTGTACATGAGGTGAAACAAATGGTATAGTCTGATCCATAGTTATTAGTGTTCATGCTGTAGTTTGGCTCTAACTTCCGTGTTCGGTACTCTGTGAAGTTCCCCGGCAGCTGTTGCTCCAGAAACATCACACAAAAATAAAGTGTGGCTCCCTTTTGACTCTCCAGCAACAACCAAGTTCAAAGCAGATGCATCAAGGTGGTGTGAGGCATCCTCCACGTGTCGGCCCAGTGAAAACATCTGAAAACAGAACTGTTTGATGCTTTCAGTGCCTTTGTGCCTCGTTTTTTTACTCTATAGTGTTTCAGCGGGATTTCTTGAATTGGCGCTATTTTAGAGATAAAACCGGCTCAGCCTCCTTTACAAGTGCGCTGTTTCTCATGGCTCAAATTTAAGGAGGAGTTAAGGAGAAGAAGCCTTAGTGTCATCGGACCCAGCGTCCAAGGTCTTGCCTTCATTATGGGGATAATATACAAATATCCTTATATATAATCTATAATATTGTGGAGAGTGTAATTCAGAATTAGATGCAGAAGAAAACATGTGTGCATGTTTCATTTTAGGCATTGAGCACAATTAAAATCTAATCATCAAACTTGTGTTTCCTTTAGGATCAACTTAGCAGGGACTTTTTTGCCCTTTTGCATCATTAACTTTCAAATGCTCAATGAAAATCTAGCAAATGTTACCAAAGAAGAAGACACTTCGAGTCACATTCCTTCACTCCCGCTCCAATTTATGAAAGGATCTACTGCTAATCGACCCCCAGCCGGTGACCGATTAATCTGATTACTTTCCAATTCTGCAAGGCTTTTAGATTCGGATCCAGTGGTGAAGGTTTACAAGCACTGGCTTGTGGCTGGTATTAATTTCACGCCCTTGTCATGACAATTAAGAACGTAAACCATTACTTTAAAAGAAACAAGTTAAAATCAAATACAAGTCCATTTTTCCATTGTAATTCATGTGTTAGGAGTTTCTCCCCTAAAAGTTATATTTGCATTCAAAGACACATTTCATGCAAATGGTACAACTTTTTTTTCTTTTTTTTTTTCCGAAGAAAGAAACACATATTTGTTTTCTATATGTTTATATCAAAGAAGAAGCTTATTTTCTTTTTTTATATATATATATGTAGTATATATATATCAGTTCACTTTTTTCTACACTTTTCTAGGGCAGGCACCGTACACACACCGGGTACAGAGGCATGCCACACTTGCATTGCTTTTGCATTCTACAGTTGGTTGGCTGGCAGGCATAATGTCATCCAGGCAGTGCTGCATTTGGTGAGTGTCTGCACCAACTCTGAACACACACACACACACACACACACACAGGCATTTTCTCCCTCACTCTCCGAGTCCTTTGCGTCACACCCATACAACCATACATTATGTGCAATTTATCTCCAGCCAGTCCAGGCAGCGCCACACTGCCTAGATGACATCAGATCAGGGGGCGGGGGTCTACGGCTGATTTGACAAGCTTCAAATGGAGTAGTAAAAGCAGTGCAGCAAGGCTCCTGTGGCACATGCAGAGAGGGGCCGGGAATGGATGGAAACTTGGGCAGGATAGGTCAAAGGTCAGCGGAGGGTGTGCAGGGTTCAAATGGAGGGTGCATGGTCTAGCCCAGGGTTGCAGACAGATTCATGAATGGGAGGTAGGAGGGGAAGGAAAGCAAGGCAAGAAGGGCCAGTGCTAAGTTTGTGACAATTACATCTGTATTTTTTTTCCCTTTTTATATATTATGTGCTTTTTTTTGTTATGTTTTGCTTTAGGTTGGACTTTTTACAAATGGTTTAATAACATAACTGAGGCTCAGAGTATGGATGGCTGAATCTACTGCTGGTCGTATGCTCGGAGGATGGAGATGGAGAGAGGTGTTATGGGAGAAACTCTGACGTTCGCTACATGAGTTTTTCAGTTTTTCAGCTGTATACACAATATAAGTACATGGAGGAAAGGGAAACACTAATGCCAATAGATCAGATAAAATAATCAACTGCTGTTTGTGCTCAGTCATGTACTGTAGGTTTGTGAGTATTGCTTGTAGTCTTACTCAAGTTGCTCCCCAATAACCTGGATTAAGCAGGCGGAGTGTAGACTGCAGCTACTTTGTAATTGTCGTAGTTTTGACAGTAAAATTTGCATATTTAAATGAAGTTTGTTTCCTCTTTAAAGTTATAAAATTACTAATCATCATTTAAACACTGAACTGTATCCAAAGTGTTAGAATTTACCTTGATTCAATCAGTAAACAATTTTAAAAGTACACAAAGAAAGTACTAATGTTTAGTCTCTGTATACTTGATTCAGTGAGAAAGGTTCATCGCACACAGCTGAGACTCGGTCTACTGTCAGACCAGAGCCTCATCAAACGTACACATACACACAGTCACATATTCACAACACACACATAACAAGCTCTGACGTGCAGCTATATCTCATCTTGGGATCTGTCAGTGTGACACACCGCAGCGAGAAAGCGCCACCCTCCTGTCACCGCAACCAGTCAGAGACCCTCCCCACAGCTCCAGTGAGAAAAGGAGGTGATTCATCGATCCAGGAGAGAACATAGAAAAGGGGGGGTTGTTATCCAATCGGACCATCAGTGAGGAGAGTAAAGAGGAAGGTGTGTGTGAGGAAGATGCGCTGTGTTTATTCATGATGCAGGATGCACACAGCACATGTTCCGGTAACCATCCTTGCCATCCCTTCTCGCTCACTGTCGGGGTCAGTAACACACTCTCGCTGTGCTTCAATATGGTGTCTTGGAGAAGTGGCTAGAAGCCAGATCACTCGGTTTGTGTGTCTGTTCACACACCAAATCATTTTTATGAAGGAGAGTGTGTGCTAAAAACTCCCTTAACCCTTTTTTGAGGAATCTATCTACTCCCCCCCGGTCCATGCATTGCTCTATCCACCCACCCCGCATAGAAAACTGCACTCTTGAGCAACTAAACGTGATTTTGCTGTGGGGAGGGAAGGTTTGAGGAGAGCAGAGAAATATAAATGAAAGGGAATGTTGATCAAAATCACATTTTCTTGATGCCAAAGGGGCTGGGGAGGGTGCTGAGATGGGGGTGCCAGTTAGATGTCTTCTGAAAAAAGCCAATTTTTCTCTCCCGCAGGTGAGAGGGAGGATTAAAGATACAAAAAATAATAGATTATTAATAAAAGAAACAAACTTTTCTTTAAAATGTCAAAGTATAATACAAAAATCAACAACAAAAAAAGCATAATAGTAGTAAAAACGTTAGTGACTTAAGGGTGAAATAGTAGAAGTGTTAAGTCATACTCAAAGTTATCACTAATGACACAAAATAAATAAAAGCTGTCAGAGGAGAGGACGTGGTCAGGGCTGTCAGGTGAAGGAGGGTCGTTGCTCTCTCTCTCTCTGTCCCTCTCTTTCTCCATCTCCAACTCTCCAGCTCTCTCTCTCCCTCTCCCTGTCACCTCTCACTCCTCACGAAGCTGCAGGCGATAGCGGGTATGGCGGATCTGGAAGAAGAGCCTCTCCAGCGGCGAGCGGCTCATCCCGGGTAGCCGGTAGTCTTCGCTCTGGCCTGTTCTGCGGAAACCCAGCGACTCGTACAGCTTGTGGGCGGCCAGCTTCACGGCCGTCGTGCCGAGGACCACGCCGGCGTAGTTGTTGCGCACGGCGTACTCCAGGACGCGACGACCCAGCGCCTTTGCGATGCCTTTGCCGCGGTAGCGAGAGTCCACCGACATCCGCCGCAGCTCGACCGTGTTCTCGTCCTCGTGGCCCTGCGCCGCCACAATGCCCACCACACGACCATCGAGCACTGCCACCCAGAAACAGGAACCTAACAGGAGGAAACAGAAAACAAAATCCAGTCTTACTGCGAAAGCAAGAATTATAATGGACATGCTTTACCAGCCTGTTAGCCAAGCTTAGTGTAAACACTGCAAACAGCCAACTGGGATCTCTCCAATGTTAGTGGAGTTGAACCTGCTGAGAGCAGGTGTTTGGTTTTTCTTTACTGTCTAAGTTTCTTCATTTTGAGGGTTTTACTGTCTTTGGGCTCAGCCTGTCAGCCTTCTCATCCTATTAAGCTCATAGCTCCACATTTGTATTCTTTACTCTTTTAGAATAGTTTTACAGTTCAAAATAATCCATTCTTACACCCTGGATAGGCTGTCTGTCTCTGTTTGGACCATCTTTCTTCTGATTGGCCACCCATATCAAACAGGAGGTTTGAATAGCAAGCGACCATATTTAGGTTATCCTCTCTCTAGGTTGTTAAGAGCAGAAAACAGAATGTCTGAAACTGAATATTTAGCTGCACATACACTGACCTCATTATTTAGCATCACTGTAACAGTCCATGTATGAGAGGAAATAATTAACTTTGACATGAAGGTGAAGAACAGGGCCTGTGATGGTGATCTTTTTGTGTTTTTGGATCAATGATGAAGGTGTCTCACAGTCAGCTGCTCCAGTACACTGCCATGGCTTTGATCATATATCAGACCTCTGAAATATCTCTGCATGGAACACAAAACAAACAGTATAATTGTCTTAAACTCTTAAACAGGATATGAAAACTATAACTGGTTGCAAAATAGTTGGATGAGGCAGTTCAGCACCAGGACCTGATCTCAAGATGAAAGTCGCGTTGCATGGCTGTTGTAATGGCTTAAGGGCTCTGGGTAGAAAAAACAAGGACTGGAAAATAGAAAAAAGGGGATGCGGGGAGCAGCTGAATGAGCAGGTCTGACTGGAGCTTAATAACGTTAGCCACTCAGTGAGGACTGCTGATTAAAAGTGCAGGCATGACAGAGCAGTCACTTAAAGCTGACAGCATACTGGAGCAGAGACTCTGATGTCAGATAGCAATTAAAGATGAGTTTTGGGGCCAAAACACTGACATGTTACAGATGCTTATACACTATCAGGGACTTTCTGCATCTCAGGATTAATCAGACTCTGATGACAGACAGACAAAAACACTCAACGCATGTCCAGGCAGACAATGAGGTTTGACCGACATAGAAAAATGTCAGCAGACAATGCTCCTCCACCACAGAACCACTAAGAGCTTGAATATCAGCCCGTTTTACTATCGATCTTTATTCCTGCTGCAGTTTGTAAACGGTTCGCTTTGATACAGCACGATTGTTCCTTTTCCCCTCCTTTGAAACTTTTCAGTGATAATAGTTCAGGTTCAGAGGCCAGAAGGATGTGAATCATCCTGACTGTAATTTAACATTAGTTTAAATGGTTCAGAGGTAGAAAATTGTGCTATTCATAATGTTTTAATGACACTGTTAGGAGCCTTGAAGCTTTGTGACTTTTAAAACCAACATGACAATGCATGTGCATGCCCTTGCAGTAATCTTTCAAAGAAAAAGACTTTCTAAACCTTCTGCTGTGTTGCATAACTGTGGTCAGATAACTAACATCAGCAGCACTTATTCCATGTGCTGGCAGTCTTTCTGTGGTTTTGTACTAAAATGCCATCTGTTTGTGACAGACAAAGTAAATCTGACTGTTCTGTGATCGGCAGGGGCCGAAAAATCTGCCTCCATCTGTTCATGAGCTCTGAATCCTAACTCTCTCTCTTTGTCCTTACTCTCACTTTTTATGCCGTTACACACAACATCTCCCTCTTCTCTGTTTGCTGCTCCTTCACACAGACACGCACACTAAACAGGTGGTGAAATTGACATCATGCATCAGTCCCACGTGTTCGCAGGGATTTGATGGCCCTGCAGGCCTGTGTTAAGCTGATCCAGAGGCTTCTGTTAGCGAGTCAAACAACTGTGGCAACGGGCAGCCCCCAAGTGATCCCCACTCTCCTGGTGCTGACATTATAAGCTGGAAGCCCCTCGAGTTTCCCCAAGTGTGGAGATGCTGCAGCCAAATTGGATTTAATTATCGGATATAGAAACAATGATGGGAACACTTTGCAGACTAGAAGCGATAAATCAGAAATTTTGTCTGCCTCTCTGGAAATGTGGGTCAGATGACTGTGCAGTTTGCTGATATCACAGAATATCACAGACTATATTGCCAAAAGTATTTGCTGAACTTGCGTGACATCTCATCCTTAATCTATAGGGTTTAATATGATGTCGGCCCACCCTTTGTAGCTATAACAGTTTCAGCTCTTCTGGGAAGTCTTTCCCCAAGATTTAGGAGGGTTTAGTTTAAACCATTCTTCTATAAACACATTTGTGACGTCAAACACTGATTTTGGATGAGAACACGTGGCTCACAGTCTCTGCTCTAATTCATCTCAAAGGTATAGTGTTGGGTTGAATTCAGGACTCTGTGCTGGCCAGTCAAGTTCTTCCACACCACCCGCTCATCCATGTGTTTCTGGGCCTTGCTTCGTGCACTGGTGTGCAGCCATGTTTTACCAGGAATGGGGCATTCCCAAACTGTTCCTACTGGCATCCTATCACAGTACCACCACTGAGCCATACTTTAAGAAATGTTTGTAGTAGCAGTCTCCATGCCTAGGTGCTTGATTTTATGCACTTGGAAGCGATTGAAACACCTGAATTCAATGATTTGGATGGGTGAGTGAAAACCTTTGGCAATATAGTGTAATCTCTTTCTGGATACTCAAGACATATATGTTACAGGCTCTACTTCCAAAAGAAAGTGAGATCCTGCAACATGCTGCGAAATATTTAGATTTTCTATCACTTAGTTGTGACGAGCCCAGTGAAATTAGCAGTTTTTGGCTACAAACTGGACACTTCTGAAGCGGTGGCGGAGAGGAGGTCACTGATGAGACTGTTGGCAATGGTGTCACCCTCTAACACAATACATCTGTCTGGCAGAGAGGCCAGATCTGTCAGATATTATTGTTATCATTAATAATTTTATCATCATTGCAGCAGATGTTAACAAATGAATTTCTCAAATCTGGAGTAAATACAGTTTTTCTTATTATATTATGGGTTAATCTGTGATTCTGAAGTGGCCGTGGATGTGAGACAGATCAACTGGATAGAAAAAAGCGCCCTGTGTGGTTAAATGTGGCTGGTAGTCTGAAGTCCTTCGAGTGGTCAGTAAGACTAAAAAAACATGTAAATCCATCCAGTCGATATGATCTGAGGTAAAGTGTCTCAAAAACAGCCGGAGAGATTGGCGTAAAGTTTAAGTGAAAAAAAAAAATGCACGTGACAAACTACTGAACAACAGCTGGAAATTTAATCAGGGTTGATTAAAGTTTGGAGGAAATTCAGTCCAGATGTGTTGATTTAATGACTCAAATGTCTGACATATGTTTGTTTGCAGCTGGTTTAATTAGAACGTGTTATTCAAAGAGCAAACAGCTGAGAGGGTACACTGTACACCCGTCCCTTTGACCTCGTCCTCATTGCAGTTTTGGTATGATATGCTGACGAGGGAAGCCATAGTGAAGCACTCTTTGCTGTATTAAGCTGTTATTTAAGAGAGCTCCCACTGATCAGAGGCTTTGTCTTTACTCGTCACGTCTTTGTCTTTTACTCGTGTCCTCCTAATAAGTTATCAACTTTGCTGAGTCCTCACCTGACACTATCACAAGTTTAAAATGTTTTTGAGTTTTTACAGTACTTCAGGAGAGTTAAACTCACGTTGGAAACGATTGAGCACAGCAGCAGAATAAATTTAAAGTTTGGCATCTGGGCACTGAAATGTTGGAGGTGATGGAGGAGCTTAAAGAGCAGGCAGTGAACTGGGGCAGCAGGGGCACTGACATGTCAGAGGGGAAGATGGGAAATTTCAGCCTGTTCTGTGTGGCTCATTAACTCACCGAGTGTCGTTTGGCATCTGTGACCTGAATCTGCAGGCTACGGCATAACTGAGAGGGCCACTACTATAAATTGGTCATTTTACCCCGCAGTGTTACTTTTGTTTACCTCAAACTGTGATCTTTTCGTAAATCTAACCAAGTTTTTCTTTTTCTTTTTTGGTCCAGTAAGAAAAATAAAAGTAAAAAAGAAAGAAACAAGAAAAATGCAGGTTAACCCACAGGGTCCTGCCTGAGAAATTTACAGCTCATAACTCCTAAGGTGGACTTTGTGGGTCCAAAAGCTGGAGCGTTATCTCTACGCAGCCAGTCTTGGCTGGTGTATTAAAGGACAGCTTGTTCGTAAAAGGAAGATCCGATCCAATCTGAAAAACTGGTACAAGATGAGAACATGTTGGAAACTTAGCAGTTTAAACAGACAATTTGGGAAAAGTGTGCCTGATGACCTTTTTTTTTAGTTCTCTGAGTCAAAGACTTTCCCTGTCTTAGAGTTTGGAAGGGTCACCATAAAAATATTTGAAGGCAATAGTTAACTAAAGCTGTAAATATCTGTCTTCTACACTCTTCCACTTTTCTGCTAAATATGATAAATAACAATTAATTTAGTCTTTCAAGGTATCCCGAGTTAGAAAGAGGGAGTGAGTGAAGGAGGAACTCGTTTTGAGAAAGGCGTTAAGCTCTCTGATGCTCCTGCAGCTGTTTAAGAGTGGAGCGGTACTACAGTGTACCGCCTATGTTTTGGTGTGTGAGTGTGTGTGTAACTGGAAGGTTGTATGAATGAGGTTACTCAGTCAGAAAAAGGAGTTAGTCAAAGAGAGCAAAGAGGAACAAAAAGAGAAGAAGTCATTCAGCTGTCCTGTGTGAAAGACGCAGCAGCAGAGGAGGAGGAGGAGGAAGGCGAGCATCTGAGTTAACAGTAAAAGCGATGAGACTGAAAGGATCCATTATTGCTGCTAGGGCATACAAACGTAAAGGAGGGGGTCTGCCATTATTAAAGGGGGAGTGGGGGGGGCATGGAGAATACAGATGATGTCAAGATAAGAAATAGATTGAGCAGAGAGTGAAGGGTGAGAAAGGGAGGAAGAGCTCCGAGTTGTGGAAATCTTTTCTCTCACAAGTAAGAATCTGATTACTGTATTCTTAATGCGGCAGATCTAATTTCTCTCAGTAGCTCACAAGGATATTAATAATCCTCCATGCATGCGCGTGGGAGTGTTAGATACTGGCTGATGCTGCGATATGAACCCTCCATTAAATTTTAAATTACACACATACCTACAAACTACATGAGCACATAGACAGGAATGGGCTTTATTGTGTGTAAGAAGATTGTCCTGGAGGCAGGGCTCGGTCTAGACGCTGCCTCGCTCTGCTGGAGCTCACTCCTCTGTGAAGCGAACAGCGTATTAACACTTTTTGGGCGAAAGATCGGCGGCGGCTTGGATTTGGGCGTGCTTGCTAATTGTTTAGGCTTCTAGTCACCAAAGTATTTCTTTCTATTTCCCTGCAGAAGGCGTCTCATTGCTGCAGGGAACATTAAAGTCAATTTAAGCAACAGTGATTTATGGCTTTGGATTGAAAGTGTCGTATCGCCGCGCGATTAATCCGGCCCCGCCAGACATTACATTTCACGTTTCTGCGGGGAATGAGATCTCCCTGTGGTATTCATAAGGTGCTTTATCAGACTGTGTTATACGATTATTTTTCTTCCCTACAGTTCTGGTCACATTTTGTCACTTGTAGTGCTAAAAAAACACACATATGTTGCGCTTTGTTCCACTGGGTAAAAAATCAGCCTCTTTTACTCTTGAAATGTGAAAGATTTTACTATGTATTTGGCACCAATCGAACAGCAGCAGCTAAAAGGGCAAACAAGGGTCTCCTAGTGTGTGCTGTCTATAAGTTTGTACAGTTTCTGTACACAGTGGCTGCACATTAGCATAACTGCTCCACATATGGTTAACCCGTTAAAGCCTGAATCATGAAATAAATGCCAGAAACTACATTTTGTTGAAAATGACAAATTAAAAAATATTAATTAAACATTAATTTGCACATATGAGTTTCAATTTGTAATATGTATTGCTTAAAAATTTATTGTGCAATTTATTACAGTTTTTCAAGGGGAAAAAATCACACTGATGATGTAGAAGTCTCAAAAAGTCCCCAAACCTCATGCATTAAATATGATATAAGCGTTAGGGGATTAAGGCAATAAGTCTGTGTTATCTTACTTTACAAGTCTCTGTGCATTATGTTTATATGGTTGGGGGGGGTTCCAAGTTATTTTGTATACATAAAAATCCCTTAATACTGTTTTATTTTCACTTTAAAGCAAAAAGACTTGAGGCAGAGTCTCTGTAATGCGCTCACACACAGATACACTGTACTCCTCAGGTCAGAGTGCATGCTGGGAGTATGGATTAACCTGTCACGCACAGCCACACGTCAGCAGTATCTTCCTTGGCCACGGGCAATGAATGCTGGAAAGAGGTGACTGTCACACAAAGGACACGCTTTCCAGATGTGCGCGCAAGCACTCATCAATGCAAAGCAGACTGATGCGCCTACGTGTGTGTTGTCACGCTTTATGAGCACACACCCAGAGGAACTCATTACGCACGCCTGACTGTTCGTCTTGCCGCCCGCCTGTCCGCCAGCACGTCTCCATGTTGTTTGTACGCAAGCGTGCGAGTACGCGTCCCTTTTCTTGCACACTTATGCAGCGCTTTAATGCGCACGTGCCATCCATCAGCGTACAGCTGCTGCTCCGACCGCCCTCTCTCTCGATCTCTCTCTGGTTTGATTCTCGGGGTCAAAGGTCACCCGTGTGGGCTTCACGACCGAACGCAAAATGTTAATCTAACCCAGAGGTGGGCGATTAATTTTCCCGAGGGGCCACATGAGAATCTGTGACTGTTGAACTCAATAAGCTGAACTCAGTTCTGCTCAATATTAATTTTTATCTCTTTTTAACGTTACTGGAGCTCAAACCTATTACATCTACATTTATTGTTCCTTTATAAATCGCGACCCTTAAACTGCAGACTCAGTCGTAATCTTCATGCACGTAGTCTCTCGCCTATTGATAACACGCTCCTCTGTAATGAGCGAGTCAAGACGGCGAGAAAATACACAATGCGAAAACTAATGAAGCCGCTGACACGCCATCTAGTCTCTCTGACGAGCACCTTTGTTCGCCATTGATTTAAGCAGAATGTAAAACAAAGGCTGGAGGTAGCGAGACTGCAATCTATTATTAATGATGGGATCGACTTCCTCAAAACACTGAACCGACAAGTGGCAGATGCTCACGTGTTTTCAGCGAGCAGGAAAAATTAAAAGACGAGCGTGTATTCTCCAGGTGACACGCGTCCAGCAGACCCTTTAAAGGAATCGTGCTTATGATGGTACTTAAAACTGAAGCATGTCCTAGTACTTAATCAGATATATATTATATTTTTTAAGTAATGTGTTATTTATGTGGGCACAAACCCTCAAACTGGTAAAGGAAGGTGTAAGTTTAAGGGCATCTAGCTCCAACATTAAAAGTACGAGCAAGGCTTTGAGGTGGTTTCTAAGATGTGCTGAATATTTTGAACCTGGGACCAAATAAGTGGATAAAAGCAGTCTGAGCCCCACTCAGCTGATTATGAAATCAGAGCAGCACCATCTCTGAGGGCAAAGACTTTTCATGTCCGCTGCTTCTTCTGGAGCACAGACTGGGAGTGTTAGACATAACAGCGTGCCACCTGCACCACTGAAGGCCAAAGAGGTGTTTGCGTATTTTCAACAAGTCAAATAAGGACTTTTCTAAGCGACGTTTCCCCGGTGTTGACTCGAGACATGAAAAAGCATTCACTTGTGGCAGAGATAAAATGGAATACAAGGCTGTATTAGCTTTCTTTCTGCTGTGGAAATTGTATTATTTTTTCTTTGTTTAAGTGGAGAAAAGCCTTATAACCATGAACCACTTCTGAACAAATTTGGGAATATATGTTTTTCCCTAGTGACCGGTGATTGCCAGCTGGTTGCCAGGCAGTCTCCAGACCTGTGTGCATCGTGTTGTTGTGAAGATTTTCTAAATAAATCAAATCTAATTGAACTTAATGATAATGTAGATACATTATCAGGGAAATAGTGCACCATACTGAAAACAAAACTTATCAGATATCCAAATAATGATTAAAAATGTAACATAAGATATCATTTTGATTGTAAAACTGTGAAAATCTTCACGTTTTGGTACTTGTTCTTGAACTATGGAAGCAGTTTGTGATTAATAGTAAGAATTGTAATAGCCTGATGATAAACTGTTTACTGTAGCCAGTAAAGAGTGTTTTTCATTTCCCTTCATGACCAGCGACATTTCTTTGTGTCTGCCAGAATTCTAGATAACCCAGCTGTTCCACCACACCTGCTCCTCTTCAGCACAGATGAAGTATATAGAAAAGGAAAAGGAGTGATACAGGTGTGAGGGTGAAAAAAAATCCCAGAAAGATTGAGGAATAGTCGAGGGAAGCATCCAAAGAAGCTCATTAATCTAAGATATCTCAGCTGATGTGCATGAAATTTCCCATAGAGGTTCCTTTGTGTATCGCAGTTTCATTATGGGCCACAACTGGACATGACAATCACAACATTGACTGGACCGACACACTTTCTGATGCGCTTCAGTTTAATGTAAAACACATGTCGCTCATGCTCTTCTCAAGTGTGATACCAGTCAACAAAAACACTCCTGTCGTGGGTGCAGACTGTGCAGACTACAGTAACAACCAGCTGAGCCCAAATTTATTGGGAATTTTAAAGTGATAAGGAAGCTAAATTGAAATTTGTGAAGAGCTGCGTTTGGCCCAGAGGCCATGATTGTGACACATCTGGTCTATCTGCTGGCCAGCAAGCCCTAGATTTATCTTCCCTCCCCACACGCATAAAGTAAATGTTATATTTTACAACACCCCTCCCTCGGATGCCCCGTTTTCTCGCCTCTTTCCTTCACACATTCTCTCTCATACTCTGTCTCCCTCATTCTGTAGTTCAGTCCTAAAATAAGGACCGGTACCGGCAGAGGAAGCTGCGCCCTCACCTGCAACCGAATGAGCTCAAACCTCCCCCATCCCTCTTCCACACACATGCATAAATGTATAGACACACTCATACAGGGCTACAATGAGATGAGCAGGTATTTTAATGTCCGCTGCCTCATGGAGACCCTGCAGTGATCATGACGCCTCATTAAACAGCTGCTATTAATGAGTGGGTATCTCGCCTCACCAGGGAGTTTGGTTCAGTGTCTGCTCACACCCTCATTTCATTACACTTGTTTTTTAGGCTGTAAGCGGCTTTAGGATGACCTAAAGTGATACATCAAGTAACGACTAAAGAGGGGATAAATGATCCGACTGCTGCCGGGACTTTTTTAATTACTCAAAAAAAAAATCTTCTAGCATGCTTTGACTGCTTTGGAGATCTTTGGGTTTGAGCAGTAGAAAGGCTTAATAATGGCAGCTGTAAATTGCACATAAATGCACAAATAATAACTGTAATAAGCAATCAGTCACACAGCTGGGTTTTGATATCTCTTGGTAGCTTCATACTTAAGCTCTCCAACATGTAGCAAATAATAGTCTCAGCACTAAACTTCATTGTATTATAGCCCAGCTGGGTTGTTATTACAAAAGTTTTAGCTGCTACTTTTTGTTAAGAAACAAAAAAGATTTTAAACTTTCCGAAATGAAATGTCTAGATGTGGTCAAAAAGAAAAGTTTGTCAAAAAATAAATAAGATTAGCGTTTATTTCTCCTGTATCTGTTAAATAGTTTCTGCAGCTGGTTAGTCTTTTGTATCTGAGCTCATGCTAGAAGTTTCTTCCTGTTAAAAGGGAGTTTTTGCTCCCCACTGTCGCCAAGAGCTTGCGCATGTGGGACTGTCAAATTGTTGTTTTTTTCTCTCTAATATTACAGCTGAACACTGGGAGGGCCAAGATCTCTGTCTAAATAAATAAATAAATCTGGGTAAATTCCCAGATGATTAAACATGCAACTATTATGCTGGTAATACCTGGAATGAGTAAAGAAAATCAACAGCCTATTTATGTAAGATAATTCATAATTTTATTGGGGGGTTATATTGGCTGGGTCTGATTATTGGGGGGTCATAACCCCCTAACCCCCTGGAAGTTACGCCCCTGACCTTGGGGCAGCTGTTTTTATTTTAGCTTATAAACATTATTGTGTGTTTGTATGCAAATCAGATAATTTTTCAAATAATCCGTGAATCAATTTAATTTCAATTAAGTGGCATTTTTGTACCAGATCTGTCCAGGGTGTACCCCGCCTCTCGCCCTATAACGGCTGGGTTAGCCAGCCCACCACAACCCTGAATTGGATGGATTTAAATAAGCCTCCAATCTTTATTTAAGACACCCGTACATATTTAACCTCTCAACCATTGTTAGCTCAATTTACTTCACAACCTGTCTGCCTGCTCACACACACACACACACACACACACACACACACACACACACACAGTATTACAGGTCTGATAAAAGCAATGACCGCTGGCCTTAAGAGGCTACAGAGTGAGTGATCACAGGAAGTGAGAGTATGAATTAGTGTAGTTGTGCCATGTGGAGAGGGATATGTGTCTTCAGTCAGCAATCACTTTTCTTTTATTACTCTGTGGTGATTTTGTGCTTATTGGAGTTTATTCCATTCATACTTTATTTCAGTGTCACAAAGAACTGAGACGGCATTTTTCTCCATGTCTTCCTGTGTTTGGCTCTATCTTTCTTCTAAAGGAGCACATCTCATACATCCCCATCATTCAAGGTGAAAAAGAAAACAAGCATTATGAAATTCAATGTTGAGTTTCAAACTATTTGACCTCCCACATTCAGTAAACTGTCTGTCGAAACACAGAGAAGCCTCGAGCACCAGACACACACTCAACATTGTATCACTTCCTATTTGAAGTCCTCGAAGACACACACACATTATTAAACACAAAAGTCCTTATTTGATCTCTTGCAAACTCTTAAACGCTCCCTGTCAGACCCTCCCACACAGACACAGCTAACTCGTTAGCTACTTGGCTCATGTAGACAGCTACAGTCCACAGAGTTGGTGTTTGTGTGGTCGTCAAGTAAACCTCAGAGATGAGCTCGTGTTATTTATCTTGTGATTTAACTGCAAACAAGCTAAAATATGGCATGATCATGTTCTTTTTTGTTTTTAGACACTTTGATTATCTTATTGAAACTTTCTTTGTAGGGCCCAGTAGGTTGATTTGACAGTTTATTGTACAAGTCCTTCTGAAATTCAGGGACGATAGCAATATAGGTGTTCAATAAGAAATATAGTAATAATAACAATAACTAACCTGTTTGTTTTTTTCATTATTCTCATTTTGTACCAGGGAAAAAAATAAATTATTAGCATTTAAAAAAATATTTTTATCCCTTAATCACAGTTTTTTAAATATTTAAGCAGCAGCAAATGAAATGTAAGAGATAAATATCATCCAAGTGCCATCAGAAAATGTCATTATGTGCTTATAGGGTCATAGCTGTCAACAAATCAACACCATGTTTGGCCAACGTTGCATTAAAGAGGGCTAATTACTATTATATGTACAGTGGGCTGTGTGCATGCTCATGTTTACTCTTAAACTCTGTTAAAGTAGCTTTGCATTATTCACAGTTTAATATAATCCTTATTTATCTTATACTTAACCTTGGTGCAGTCCCTCAGTGCACCCTCCCCCTTTAAGCCAACTTTCTTTTGATTGGCTGCCCCTCACAAACAGGTTTGAACAGCAAGTCGGTGGGACTTCTGTGCTCACAGCCAGAACTGTGACCCTGAGATGACCATATTAGGAATATCCCCTCTCTATGATGTCATAAGAAGCCAAAGAGTGCAAATAATAAAAACTATGCAGACCTCCTTAAATTAATACACATCCAGTTTTCATTAAGCAGTAAAGTGTGTGTTTGCATTAGAGCCCGTTCCTCTTAGAAAGAAGCTGAATTATGTGATCTGTTTTCAAGGCCTTTAAGTTCAACAAGTTCCCCGTTATTGGCCAAATGTTTCCTCCTCTATATAACCACGCACCCCTACGTGCTATGCCATTCTGTACACACTTTAAACAAAGCACCACAGTGACGTCAGCGGTGCCTCTCCATCAGGACCGCGTGCTGGTACCCAGGTGTTCATCCCCGTGGGCCCATTCAGAGTGCATGGATATAATCATTAGCATTGTCCAAGAGCAGTGGTGCCTGACCCCATCTAAACCATCACAGCCCTGCAGCAATAATGGGAATGCTAAATTGCATTTGTGTATGCACTGGATTACCAAGCCAAAGGGCACAATGTCAGAGAGAAGCAGACAATGGTGGGGGGGGCAATTGATGAACACCTGCTTTTTATATTTGCCACGTGGTCTGGGTTAACAGGGAATAAATGTGTCCAAGAAGTTAACAAGGCAGGGGAATGTGTGAAAAAAAGTGTGTCACAGGTGTACGTGGCTGTCCGTCGCTGCTGCCCGGAGTTAAACTCCCGAGGAGAATGAATAGTCAGAGATGACACCAGAGGTGGATTGATTTTTCCAATTAGCTTTAGTGGAGGAAATGAGCCTTGCCGACACCGAGTGTACTGCAGAAAGTGTATCAGCAGTCTCCTCTGCACGATCAATAGCCCTGTGATGCCACCCCCACCCACCCCACCCTTTACCCCCCGCCCCCTACCTCAGTGTCCAAGCGGAGCCCAGAGAGGAAGCGGAGTGGGGGAAGGAGTGGAGACAGAGATATGGGAGGAGGGGTGAGAAAGCAGGGAGACGACCTGCATATTTGATGATTTGCCTCTGCATCGCCTGAAGACTCTTAAACACAGCTGTGTTTAAAAAGAGCATTTTTGGGTTTTTTGTCTTGTTAAAAGTTACAGGCCCGAACTTTTCAGTGCGCCAATGCATTTTTTCACCCACTAACTGCATGCTGGTGATGGTGGAGCACTGGGAACTGACAAAACTACACACATTTTGTGTGTCTGTGTGTGTTTGTTTGTGAAAACAGTGATGTGTTCCCTGCCTCTTACCTGTGGGTTTCATGTAATATGCATCTATGTCAGCCATGTCCGTGTGCAGAGCACAGTCCAGATAGTTCTGGATAACTTTCCTGCTGTAGTAGTAGCGCGCACCCATGAGAATGAGGGGTGCACAGCAGGTCAGCGTGAGGGATTTGGTCATGTAAAAGCACATTACTATGGAGAAATGGAAGAAAAATAAACAAAACCTGTCAGAAGAGAAAATCACATGTTTGATTCTTGCCGGAAATCGACCCGTACACACACATACACAACAAGACATCTGTAAGCATCAATATCAGGAACAGCTGAATCAAATATTTGGATAACTTTTCACACAAACCCGCGTTCATCAGACTGTGGAGTAAGGCACGTTAGTGCATTTTCTGGGGGACAAAAGTTAACAGGACGACAGTGTTTGTCCTGCCTGAGGAGAGCGTGTTAGTGCTGGATTCATCCAACCAGTGCAGTCCATGTTGGGAGTTATTAGTAAGATGTAACGCTGGGGGGCGCAAAGGGAGACAGAAGCAAGCAGGATGGATGCTGCGCGTAGCATGTTGCGTGCCATGCAGTAACCTAGTTGCTACTTTGTTCGCTCATCTGCACTCCAGGTGGAGCGAAACAGAAAGCGCTAAAATGCGTGGGGCAGTGAGCTTCTGCTCAGACGAGGTTTTTAGTATACAGGATCAAATTTGGTTGGAAGGATCGAGCACGAGCCAAATTATCCAAACAACAAAATTAATTTGGGGGGGTATGTGAAGCAGATTTCGTGCGATTTTTTTTATTCTTTAATGTGCGTAACGGTACAGGTTGTGACCCAAGGCGCGTTTACCTAAACCGGCAACATCAACAAAAAGCCAAACGAGATGTGGCGCATTGACTGCTGTGTAGGGGCGGAGGTGGTGGTGGTGGCGGTGATGAGGAGGCGAGCGGGGGGGAGTGCGTGCGTGCGTGTTCATGTGTGTTTGTGTGTATTTGGCGGCGCGGCGGGGGAGTGCTTTTTGGGTACGTGCGCGCACCCTTTGGGCCAATCCTCAAATTCATTCAGTCATTCATTGAAGCACCGGCATGTCATCACATCGGTTAAACACATGCACCATGCCGCCTGCCATGCCTTTTGTTGGCGTGTAGGAGCAGCGTGCCCGGTGTGGCACAGTGTGAGGCTGCTGCTGCTGCTGCTGCAACAGCCTTTTTCTCAACTTAACTGCACATCGCCCACAGAGCCACGACAACAAAGAAACATCAGATTTCTGCATGATTTTGAAGGCAAGTTCCTCAAAGGAATCGCTTCAGGGCGCAGACCTAATAAAAAACGCGCAACAGCGACATTTACCTGCGCACATGAATCCATGTTAGAGGTTACATTTGAAGTTTTTGAGATGCGTATGACCAGAAAAAAAAAGTTGGTCTGAAACACACATAAGCTGCACGGCACACGGGAGTGTGAGGGTACTTACTTGTCAGAAGAACGTATAAAAACTGGGTCTTGGGCTGCTGCCAGAGCCCCCTAAAAGCTGTGTTGGGTATCCTCTCCATAATACCCTCGTAAAAGATGCGGCGTACCTCCTCTTGATCCCCGCGCTCAAACTCGCGGATAAAAACCACGTCTTTCCTCACATCCTTAGCCTCGGCGGGGTTCAGAGGCGCGCTGGACGGAGGAGAGCTCCACAGGATCGACTCTTTTTTGGTCCCATGTATAGCATCGTGTTCATCCGCAACAATTTTAGTCTCGCAAACCATTTTGGGAGACGAACAATGCATGCAACTGGCCGCAAGAAGAAGAAGAAAAAAAAGTGCAGTTCGGAGAGAGGGAGGGGGAAAAAGAGTAGGTAGTAATGAGAGTGGGGGAAAAATGGATGATTCGTGAGATTTTCTTAAAAAACAGCGAAACGATGGAGGGGGGGTAAGACGAAAGGGGGATGTTCTGCTGCAACCCTGAGCGTTTCCGAAGACCAAGACTTGCCGGTGTAAATCGAGCGGTATTTATAAGCGAGCAGGGCGGGTAGATTCGGGTTCACGGGGTTGGGGTGGTCCTCCGGCTGCACAGATTGGTAGAGGCAGTGCGCTGTTAGATACTGATGGACGAGGGAGGAGGGAGGCTCGCTCATTCCCTCCGCATCTGAGCAGGCTTATGTATGTGTGCCAGAGAAGTGTGTATTTTGAGAAAGTGGGCCCGCGAGGAGGAGAGGAGGGGGGGTGCGATGGCGAGATTGCGTAGAGAGGCTGCTTCTGAGCAGTTCTGTCTTCGTGCTGTCTTACAATGAGGAGGATCCCCGATTTGGTGATATACAGTGGCTGCGAGAGATGCAGCACAAAGGCGCAAGGTAAAGCGGGGGCGATGCGTCAAACAGGAGGAAATCCTAGCAGAGGGGAGAGTGCAGATCACAGGGAGAGATGGAGAAAATAAAACTCCTGTGGGATTTATGAAGTTAAAGGGTGACTGTAGTCGCAAGTAATAAATCTGTGGCAAAAAATGAAAGACTTTTAAGCCAATCGGCTGGCGCCACTGTTGCTGTTGCGCAGATAGGAGGCTGCTATGATAATAAAGGGATGGGGAAATGCCCTGATGTGATACGGAAGCATTAATATCCTCATAGATTCAACAATAAAGTGCGAAATCAGCTGCCGGTCAGCCTAACGCCCGGCGGCGGCTCTCAGTGGGCTGTGTGCAGCCTCCTCTGCCGGTTGACTGACAGCTCTGCTGCACTGCAGTGATTCCTCCACAGCTTCCCTCCGCTTTGTCACCCAGCTCCTGTCATACATCACCCCCAACATGGACATCGTGTCTCGGCTTACTGCGCATTTGTAACCTGCCATTAACCGATTTGCCGCCAAGTCGTCGCGCATCAAGCAACGGCGACAGCGCCGGCTTTACGCGCGTCCGTGGCAGCTGTGATGGTGAGGATGATGATGGTGATGCTTGGTCTGCTCCTTTGTTGTCCCCCCACAACACTCCCTGTGTGTGACTGCGATGGTTATTGTGCAGAATCAGCAAAAAGTTTTATTTAGGCGGTTTCTGAACAATGATTAGAGACTAAAAAGTGTCACCACCTATCAGAGGAGGCAAAAAAAAAAATCCAGTGAGAACATATGATGATGTCATACACTCTAAAACTATAACAACCATTCCTTATATTAGTATAAACATTACTGAGCATCACCAAACTATGTCCTGGTTTCCTGCCGAGCCTTTCTCGCGCTATCATCAGTAAAAGTTGAAGCTCAGCGGACGTGGAAGATTTATTTTGGCTCGCAGCTCGCAGCTCTTTGTGGAGCCACAGTCGCATACTCAAAGCAAACTAGTTTGAACTGGATCGTCAGCGGCAACCTGCGATTGATAAAGCTGCATCCACCCCCACTCCCTCCTCTTTAAGGTGTCCCTCCTCCTCCTCCTCCCACCCAGAGAGCAGCAGAGGAGGAGGAGGATGAGGAGGAGGAGGACAGGTGGATATCCTGCAGAGTCACAAAGTCTGCTCGGTCCGGACGTTTGCTCTGCAAACATGCGAGAGATGATTTTTCTTTGCACCAGCATCTCCTCTGCAGCGGCTCTCACTGTGCCGGGTGGAGGATGCTCTGGGCATGCGCAGTGCTTCTCTCTTTTTTTTCCGCTCGACTCCCCGGCAGTGCTGCCTTCAGGTACTGTAGGCAAAGGTAGAAGTTGTAAACACAACATATGCGACACCGTCACCGTTAAAGAACATAATAAAGATCCGTGTTTATGATCTTTATAAATCTTCTGTTTCATTTCATCCGCTCACTTTGGAGACTCGCTGCAATGCAGTTTGTCTGGCTTACTGCCTGCTTTCTATTTTTGTTTAAATATCTTCACATTAAAAATCAAGAAACACAAAAGTGCAGCAGTAAATGCTGTGTTTTGCATGCACATTAATAACTGCACTGTGCAGTCAGACCTGTAATGAGAGCAGCAGGTGTGTGCTCTGAGGGGGCTCTAATATTGCTCTCAAGACAAAGTTTTAATTGAATGTCCAAAGAAGACTTAAAGGATATTTATCATTTCAAACAGTCTTTCCATGAGGTCAGAAGTTTAACTGAGACATCGAGCTTTGATTGATGAGGTGCAGGTTCTTTTATGAAACATTTCCAAAACGCTACATCAAAAAAAAGAAATCATCCATCCATTCTCTTCTGCTTATCCTTTCAGGGTCGTGCTAAAAAAAAAATAGCACATGATAAAATGTTCATTTTATTCTTAAATGTGCCAGTTAGAGTGACATGAACCTTGCTGGTTGCATTCGTGGTCCTCAGATGATGAACCCTGCCAGTTTTAGTGACCTCATCACATCTCCTGTGCCGTCCAACCAAAATGTCAAATTTGATGACCGTGCTAACAGCATAATGGATGTTCACAGGCAATAATCCAGTAATCAAAGTATGAATTCATATCAAAATTGAAGTTTTAAAATTGACATTTTTCTGTGTGATAATTAGCGCTGCTGCGTCACAGCAGCAAGGTTCCTGGTTCTGCCCGGTGTGTTCACCATGAGGTTGTTTAGGTTCTCTCTGGTACTCCAGCTTCCTGGAGACCCAAAAGCAGACGTGTTGGGAAATTGGGAAAATTTTAAAAATGTACTGGTTAAACTTGTTTTTAGAATCCTTGTGAAGAAATTTATCCTAAATTTATAAACCACAATTTGTGACTTTCTGCTGATGTTCTCGGAACATTTTTAGAACTAATTTTATCCTGTTAGGTTACTGTTTATTTTCCCCTATAATGTGTGGGTGATCTGTGGGTGGGGTGTGGGTGGTGTCTACAGGCAGTCACACTGCTGTTTGTTGAACTGTCAACATAACAGATCCAGACCCACAATAAAAATAGCAGCTAACGGTTGTTCATCTCAGTAAAGTTTTCACACTTATCTCACTCAGAATTAACGATTTGCACCAAACTTCACATACAATCTAATACAGTTTTTTCAGCCCTGCATTATTTGTCATGCACAATTTTTGAGTTGCAGCTACTGCAGATTGTATTTTCCCTGGAGTCAGCTTCACAGATGAAGGCATCACGTATGTATCTGTCCTTGTAATGCGTGGAGGTGTCTGAAGCACTTATCCTTAATACTTTGTCCCCTTCCTTGTGCTTAGTGTTCATGTAAAATATATGAATACATTTGCCTCTGAAAAACTAGATTGTGCGTTCACCTGAGCACTAACAGTGTATTTGAATGGTTCAAATACTGAATACTGGAGGTTAAGTTAATAGCTCTGTTCTGTTCAGTCCCCGATCATCCTCCTCTGTCACACTAAACCTTTACGTCCTCCTCCACTACATCCATGACTCTCCTCTGAGGTCTTCCTCATTTCCTCCTGGCTGGCAGCCCCACCTTCAACATCCTTTGCGCAGTACATCCATCCCTTTCTCAGCCTTGCCGTTCAACCGGTGCCGTCCCTCTGAGACACTCATTTCTGTCTCTCCCAACAAAAAGTTTAACATCTTCAACTAAACCAGCCTTCCTTTCACTCTTGCTGCGATCTTTCTGTCATAAATCACCCCTGAAGCTTCACCCCCTACCTGCACTCCTCTCTTTGCTGCCCATTGCTGTGCATGGTTGACTCCAGGTGTTTAGACTTTGAATGTTTTCATAGCAGATCATGTTTTCGAGCCATCGACCTCTAGGTTACGGGTGCAGCACACTTCCACTGCAAAACCCTGCCACACCCACTTCTACCAGCACACTAAAAGTACCAATTTTGCAACCAGGAAGAAAAACAAAGCCATCTTCAGTGAGGTTAAAAATGCAGCTTTAGCCATTTTTTATTGTTAACCTCACTTACTTATTCTAATTAGGTGATCCAGAAAATTCACGTTGCTAGACTTTTAGTCTAAACGTGTAAATCTTAGTAAAGTCAGCAACAAAAGTCCTCAAAAGCTGAGAAAATTCTAAATGTATTGAATTGTGTTGCAGAAATTTCAAGTTTTCTCTGCATTTCCAGCATTATTTAAAGCTTCACCTTCAGGTCAACACAAATGTCACTTTTAAAAGACATTTCTGCGTTTTGCAGCTTGTGCACTCTGCAACACAAAACAGCAACATGCTGACTGTGACCTTCAAATGCCATCACACAATTCAGTGTTTTCATCAAAGGAACAGCTTTGCTTCAGGAACAGAGGCAACCTATGGATTATAATTCATCTGAGGTCGAGCGCCACAGAGAGCTGAAAGCCCAAAACGTGTCGAACGATGTCTCTGCACAGCGATGTGGCTTTGAGCTCTCTTCTTTACGCTGTTTGTGCCACGAGTGAGTCTGGGTGGACTTTCAGTGGTGCAGGTAAAATCTATCAAACGCTGCTGCTACAAAGTGCTGCGGCTTAGATGTAAAGTGAATTCAACTTTAACACTCGTGTTCTCCAGAACAAAGGCTTTGCTGTCAACGTTTACCGCTTCGTACGGACTCTCAGACGTCAAACGTAGCTCGGTGTTCACTTGTAAACCATTTCCCAATCCCATATTTTAAACCACTCTTATAAATAATAATAATTAACATTCTTCTACCTTAAAGAAAAACTAGAGTCTGACCCCATTTTTAAGGGAATCCATCCACTTAATCAGGATATTAAACTTTAGCTTAAACTATTAGACTAAATTACTTCTCATTGGCTGAAAGTCCCCACACAGAACCCCACATATTGTTCCAATAATCTTGCATGTGACCTCTGAGTCTTTGTGCTTCCTTGCAGCTGAGGAAACCCCCTCCTCCTCCAAAGGTCGCACCATGCCGCTGCTCCTGCCGTGACCTCTGACTCCCCTTTCTTTTGGCTACTGGGTCATACTGGCGGCACTCTTCTCACAAGTTTAAGGCTGATTTCCCACAGAGGCCACATCGACCATGAAACTGATAGACTTGTATGTTAAACTCTGAAATGTGAGTTTGTCAGTTTCATAAAGCCGTGCTTACACAGGCTGCTCTTTCACAGATCTTTTTAAAATGGTGTTTTTGAACCTGATTTGCTTTGAATGGATGCCTCATGTTATTAGACAGAGAAATTAAGACATCATGAGAGGCAAAGCACTGTGAAACTCGGCACACGTGGGGGTGAAAGAGACGTTTTTTTAATTACCTTGATCAGAAAAAGCTGCTGAATGTGAAAGTAATGAAGATGGAGTGTTTATGGTTAGGTCCTATAAATGTCAGAGACGTTAACAGGATATAGGAAAGCCCTGATTCCAAGAATATTTTCTTGATTTGATATACCTTTATTAGTCCCACAAGGGGAAATTTCTTATTAGTGAAACAAACAGTACTTTAAACTAAATACATTTACTCAAGTACTCTACTTAAGTACAAATTTGAGTTCTTTTCTTCTTCTAACCCATTTTCACTCCTGCTCCACACACAGTGTTTTACTTACCATTTAAATAACTACGAGATTTCTGCACGAAAAGGTTAAAAATGTGACCTGGAGCAAACTGGTAATAATCTACAGACAAAATCATCAAAAAACCAGCCGCAGACACTTTTCTGCACTGATTATCTTACAGCGTGGCACTAAATGAGGGAACCTCGCTGCCACACACTGGTTTAGTCTTGTGTTCTGTTTTGATTAATGCATGCTTTTGTTTGACGTGTATGTGAGATATTAACCACGCCCACGTGGGTGTGGAGAGTCTCCTCTTGGTCCGGCTGCCAGCTATTTGGAGTTGATTATTGGAGCGAGGGTAATTGGTGTGGGTTTGGAGGAAGCCCAAGAAAGGAACTTTGAAGCGTCACTTGAGGAGTTTGTCCTACAGTCCTGTCGGAGAGGCTGTACCAAGAAGCAGGGCTTACTGAGCTTTGTTCAGCTTGAGCTTGAATGAATTTGGCTTTCTTATTTATTTTTTTTACCTGCTTCGCTTATGCAGAACCAATAATCTGGTTGGGAGCAGTTTAAGTTCAGACTTTTAGTTTAAAGTCATCTGGAGGAGCCACGTTTTTACCGATTCTTTTCTTTACAGCTGCTAGTGCAACATAAAGTCTGTGCTGAGGGGAATATGATTTATATGTGGAAGCTGTTAATCGTTCTCTTTGACAAACATCTTACAGACATCGCTCTGAAAAAGAGAAAATATCCAGTGAGCAGCACTTCTGCCTTGTTGTTGTTAGAGGAGAATAAACAGACTGTTTTGAGCTGATAGGAAGTCAATAGTAACTCGACCACATTTTATAGCACACATATGCAGAAGAGCATCTCTGAATGCAAATGACCTCCACAGACACCAGATCTCAGTCATGTCAACATGAACCAAAATCTCTGAGCAATGTTTCCAGCACCTTGTTGAATCTGTGCCATGAAGAATTAAAGCAGCTCAGAAGGAAAAAAAAAAAAAAGATCCCACCTGGTACTAGCAAGGTGTACCTAATAAAATGACCAGTGAATGCAGTTTAACCTGATCTGGCTTGCACTTTTAGTAACGTGGGTTTTAGGGGACAGATGAATTTTTAACAAGCAAAATGGTGGAAAGTTTTAATCAAAGAATCATCCAATTAAACTGAGTTTGAGGATGTTGAAGGGAGACGTGTGTCAAGGACGATTTCTCCTTAAATTAAGAGGAAATAACCGGAGTGCAAAAAATTCAGATTTATGCTCCCGGGACCAAGTGTCGATATTATCCACCCTGCAAAGCAAATGATCTATCCATGCAGTACAGTATGTGCTTACAATATTGATGGAGGACAAGTTCAGTGCTCTAAACTTAGAGTGTAAAAAACTCTGTGTGTTTCAGGCGTCTGTGTGTGTGCTGAGCTCTTACCAGAGGCCTGTCTCCCTCTTGTGGTCGCGGGTCAAAGGCTGGAGCTATGAAGTTCTGTCGGGACAAACAAGGCATCAGATCGTGTAGGAAACACAACGTTTCATTGCCGAGATGTCCTGAGAAAATCTCACACAGCTGCTCTGAATAATGACACTTTTAATTCGACCACACAGGTCAGTTAAAATGAATTCAAATAACGTAAGGTCACGTAAGATGTAGTCGACTCTATTGAACTCACATGTTGGGAAATTCTTTTATTACAGCAGTCCAGAAACACAAAACACGTTAAATAAAACACATAAAACTGAACTGAAAACAAAATAAAGAGACTAAGCGAGTGAAAGCAAGTAAAAGAAAACACATGAACTACAAAAAACTTTGTTGAGTTTGTTGATTAAGCTGGTCTCACTGCTTTGTGTTTTTAACACATCACTAACGGCAAAAGTGGCTTTAGAAACGGTGAACGCTGCATTAGCACTTGTGCTTTTCATTAGTCAGCAGAAGACTGTGGGCTGCATCTCATCCCACGTTGTTAACTTGGCACTAGCAAGCAGAAAAGGAGTTAAATTACTAAACACAAACAGCAGTTATTGAAAGGCACTGACGGATGGGTGCATTAAGTTCAGTTGTACTGTACAGTCAGGGCAAAGGCTTTGGCAGTCGCACACGTTTAGTTGTTCAAAGACTTATGAACAACGATGGAGCAGCCAGGCAGAAGGAGAAGACGCAGGCCTCAGAGAAGATTCATGGATGCAGTGAAGGAGGACATGCAGAGGGTTGTTGTGGCAGAGGAGGATGCTGACAGGGTGAGATGAGGACTGAAAACGTCTTCAAACACCGGTTTCTTCCAATGTTTCAGGAGCAACTTAGCAACAGTCTGGGCATTTTCAAGCATGATGGAGCACCATGTCACGATGCACGAACGGTAACTAAGAGGCCCGGACAGTATCAAATTAATATTTTGGATTCACAGACAGAAAAGTGTCCAGATCCTAATACGACTGAAAATCTGTGGCTCAAATTGTGATGAGCCTAAAGGACTGATAAGGCAGGAATGGATCACCATCAGTCACCCCACCCCCCAAAAAAATCAGCCCAACATGCTGACTTTAACTAACTGAATTACATGTAAATGTAACAAAAATGTATGGTGTAAAATGTCACATGTAACGGAATCTGGTCAAAAGAAATTTGCTTGATTGGCATGCATTTAGTTTATAACAAGCACATCTTCCTTTATGATGAATGATTATAATAAATAAACCTTTAATTTTATATATTTCACTTGCATTTTACTCAAAATACTGCTTCAAGCTGAATAAAGGTGAAGATTTTTTTTGGTCTTTAAAACTCGTGAAATGTTTAAAATGTTCTTTGCTTTAGAAAAATGTAGAAAACCCTCTGAATAAAAAATGAAAGACCAAATATGCGACGCTGCCAAAGCTTTATTGCCGTGACTGTAGGGTTTAGTCTGACACAGTAGACTGTAAAAATGCTGTGTTTTCATCAGAGAGCTGTTGTTATGATCATTATTAAAGCAATTCTTAGTGCACCCGAGAGGCTCTAAAAATCACTAACACCTTCCAGGAATATAATTCAGACCGAAACAGCATTGCTGAGTTTTCCCTCTGGAGGTGGATTAACACCTTGGCGAGCGTGTCAGCAGAAAGTGAGCAGTGCATGCTTCACACTGACACGGTTTATCTCTGAGCTGGATTTCCATCAGATCTGAGGGCGTACCTACTCTAACTCATTAAATGTAGACGAGCCATGTAAAAGGAATTGGGCATGTTTTCACTTCAGTCTCTGAGCATCTGTTTGGTTTTTTGTTGACACTTGCACATTAACACTGTACAGATTACGACAGCTGTATTACAGATTTTGTGGTAAGAAAAGATTCAGGAGTTTAATGAGTTCTACAGAACAGTAACATGAAACATGAAAGACAAAAATGGTTCCTACGTATTTCTATATATTTAGTGGGAACATGGAATCTCGTGCTGTGTCTTTTGCTTTTAGAAATAAACGCCTTTCTGCCCTGTGGCAGATAGGACTGCACAGCAGATTACAAAAAAATCCATGAAGGATAGCAGGCATGGACTTTTCTGACTGTCAAAAGAACTATCTTATTAAAGTGGAAGTCAAACTCTGAGTTGCTTTAATTTTTCCATCTTTGTGGCATGAACTGGATAACTGATACGATCAGAAACACTGAAAGTAAGTCTGGGAAATAATGGGATCAGAATGGCAGCCTGATTCAACAGTGATTCTCCATGCGTGCTGATGCTGAGCGCTCCTGTAGTCCTGGTGCTCTGTGTAGATCAAACACACAGTAACAGTGGACTGAAAGTGTAAAGCTGTTTTTCTACAACCTTCTACATATCTGCACTTGACCCTCCACGCTGTGTTAAAGCACTCGGAGCACATTTAGTCACGTAATTTGCAACACATGAGAAAACATTTCACTGGATCTGACATTTCACTGTTGTAAGAACAAATCTATTATCCAAATATACTTAGCAGAACCAAGAGTGAATATTTGTTAACAATATTTGTTTTGGATTATTTGTCTCGCCCCCAGGTCTCAGTGAAAGCAGAAGAGCTGTTGAAAAAGAGGAAACTTCTCATAGAAAAAAGATATTTCCTGCCACATAAACATCAGGTGTGGATTAAAAGTTACTACTCTTCATTCTGCGCGTGTGTGTTACCTTAGAGTGACTGTGCATAAATAACATTCAAAGCTTTCAACAGTCTGTCATCTTATCAAGAGTCTGGAGATGTGATCAAGGTCCTGACTGTAGTCATCAAAACTAATCATGTTTAATCTGAAACATTTCAAACACAGATCTCTGGAGAGATTTCAGTCAGTTTATCGGTTTATAACAGTGATCTTCTTGGTTCAAACCTGTGGGCTGGCGGGGCCTTTCTGTGTGGAGTTTGCATGTTTTCCATGTGCTTTCAGCTGACTGCTAAACCTGCTTCTCTTTGATCGATGAGCTACCTGTCCATGTTGCACCCCACCTATCTCCCAGTGTCTTCTGGGATAAGGTCCTGGTCCCACATAGGCATGGGACATCTTTAGCCCTCCTCCCCATTACACACGTTTAGAAAATGTCCCACATTTTGTTTGACTCTCTTATCTGCAGGACAGACTTGACTAAAGTCCAGCTTTTATTCACTTGATGTAAAAGAAAACCTGTCATCATGAATGACGTGTCACAAAGTCACAAGTTATGCAAATTTCACTGGAATATGATGAAAACACAAATACATACGCAATACAGCATTTATAAGACATGTTTGTCCCACATAAGCATTCACTCTGTCCCATTTAGTGTGTTGGGATCTTGTCACTTTAACCCACACTTTCTGTTCTGATAGAGACAATGTAAGCTTGACATTTAGCATCTATTTCTTTATTTTTTACTGCTTGCCTGATGAAGATTCTGGGTTTGAATCTGCTTCTCTCTGTGCGCCTCTGCGTCCTGTCGCAGTCTGAAAATGTACACGTATCATAGATAGACTCGCCTGGACTCAGAGGTGAACTGGATAGATGTCATTAGTCAAAGGTCAAGGTAACGAGTGCCGGAGTAAAGGTTGTTACAGGCTAAAACTAAACAACATTTAAATTTAATATGTTCTATTAGTACCCAGTAAAAAAAACATTCAAACATATTTCGCAAAAAAAAAGAAAAGTAAATGTTTATTTTTCCTCTCCGTGTGTTTGCCTGGCCCTCTGGGCTCAGCACAGGTAAGCTGAAAGTTGGAACACCTGCAACAGTGAGATTACATCACAGTAAAGGAAGATAGCTTTAAAAAATCCTGAACTAGCAAGTAAACCAGAATCATACATTTGGTATTGTTGATGCTTACTTAGCCTGAGATTCAATGAAACTAAAGCTAAAATAAGATATTTTACAGAAATAAAAGAAAAACTAGACATAAGAAAAAGAAAACGGAAACACTACAGTGTGCTCACAACATTAACAGCAACATAAAACAATATTATTCAGGACTTTTTTTTCTTGAAAGTTTAATCAGATTTATCAACACAACCAGTCTGAGGAGACATTAATGTAAGATGTTTATGTCCACGTATTACGGTACTCTTGCCTTAAGAAATATCCCTCCTTTACACGATGAATCAAAGTTATCATAAAGGTCATCACAGCCACAAAAAGCCTCAAACTAAATTAAATGGAGAAAAAAAAACACCAATGTAAAGCTAAAGCTCTGCTGCAGAGGGCTTCAGCCCACGTTCACCTCTGACTGTCCATCCGATCAGTGTTTGAAGTTTATTGATGATGTTACCGTGTTTCTCTGCACTGCATGTGAGCATGAGGTGCAGCAGATACCTCGGAGCACTCCTTGTGACCAAAAGAGGCGTAGAAACTTTTCATTGGACGAGCTTTTCGCTAAAGTAACAGGACAAACAAATCCACGCCTCGGAAGAGTATATAACTGAAGTCAGACAGTCAGAAAACATCTAACACCTTAACTTCTGCTTCTACTCAGCGACTGACACACAGTAAAGGTGAGTGTCATTACTCCCACTAAATCAGGTGTTAAATATTTAAAGAGCATTTGGGTGCATTTTTGTAAAGTGTTTAAGTTTCTGGGTTTTGTTTTTAGAAAATGAAGGTCCAAGACTTGTTCATGGGTTTTGCTCTTGTTGCTGTGATCAGTGCAGCACCGATAGAGGACAAAGCTTTATATGATGAAGGTAAGGGATTGTTTAAAGGAGAAATTTACTAAGGTGCAGGTCTAAACTTACAGCAGTTTGAGTGCCTGTCGTTTACTAACATATGTCATCTCTCCCACACCTTCTGATTTAGCAGAGTACCACCCTGAAGACTTTGAGATAGATCCTACACAATATGAGAAACTCTTACAGAATCTGCAGAGTTATGAGAAAGCTCTGGAGAAAGGTTTTGGAGACGAGGAATTCCTGGGCATATCCTTTGACTACGGTGAGCTCCTGGGCACAGAGTTGGAGAATGAAACATTCCTGGCCGCAGGACTCGGGGTTGATGTGTCTGTTGGTGCACTTCTTGGAGATGAAGCGGCCCTGGGTGAAGGCTTTGGAGATGTGGAGTCCCTGGCCACAAGCTTTGGATATGCAGAACTCCTAGACACAGAGTTGGGAAATGACACACTTCTAGTTGCAGGACTTGGGGTTGAGATGTCTGTTGGTGCCCTGGGCGAAGATTTTGGAGATGATGACTTACTTCTGGCAGCAGCTCTTGGAGATGAGCCCCTCGGCGCAACCTACGCATATGAAGAGCTCCTGGGCACCGAGACTGGAAATGAGACACTCCTGGCTGCCGGACTCGGGGTTGAGGTGTCTGTTGGTGCGCTCCTTGGAGATGAGGCGGCCCTGGGCAACGGGGAACTCTTGAATGTCAGTGAAGAAGATGAGAAACTCATGGAGATCGCTTTGGAAAACCTCAATCTCGAAGATGTGCTGAAAGCAGCAGGTTCTGACGGTGAAATCAGATCTGATGCTGAATGAGCTGAGAAAAATGAATCCCTCACTGCACACTGCCTGTATGTCTCAGTATACTTCTCACACTCTTCAAACTATTTGTTTCAATCATAAAGGGAAAAGATCACAAAGCAAAATAACCTTTAATCTCAAGAGAACGTAATCTACAGTTCACCAAGTGAGGAATGTGATATTCTGTCATGTTTTTGTGGCTTATATGTTAACATGTATGTTTATCTGCTCTTTCTCTGCAGCTCTGCAGGCTCGTGGCTTCATCATGGTCATGATGCATGTAAGGCAGATGAAGTGCATTAACTGAGGCACTGTCTCAAACATAAGGGAAAGTAAAAATGTTTTGAAATGAAATAAAAATATTGGTCTCAGTTTCAAGATTAATATTTTCTTTATTTTTTATTCTTTGTGTGTCTGTGTGTGTATATGAATCTTATTATAATATATCTCAAAAGCATGCAGAGATTTTGCAAACAATGTATTTTCTGTTGCTTAACTACATTTTCATTTATAAATGACTTGAATTTGATCAGCAGAATCAGTTTTTTTACGTTCCCATAACAGCATAAAAATGCAGGTAAAATGTTCTTCATTCCGCATTTAGAGCTTTCGAGTAACTATCGCCTGAACCACACAGTGAGCAAACAACTGTTGGGTGACTTTATTTAAGTAAAGTATTCAAATAAGACTAAGAAGTTAAATAAATGTAAATATTGTAAGGCAAGAAATTACTGGAAAACATTTTATGCATAGATTAATTTTTAGATTTTGTTCTGTTTAGCTTTAATGTAATTTACCATCTGACCATCTGTCCATGGTTTGTTTTAAATGATATGTTCTTTTTTTCTTTTTTAAAAAAATCAGGTTAATATGTTCAGGTTTAGTGAAAAGGGGTATTAGCCACTGAATGAAATATTTTCCAAAATGTAAATTATGTAATTCATTGTTTTTAACAGATTTGATTGTTTAGTTTTGATTGATTGTTTGATTGAAGTTGGGAAACGTTGTGTGTCACATGATCTCTTCTAACTGGTGGACAAAGTGGCTTTCGCCAACAAAGCTGACAAAGGGAAACAGTATTTGGAGGATTTTGCAAAGAAAATGTTTTGGAAGATGTGTTCTGTGGCATTCTCACATCCCAGTGTTGGTGTTGTTCCTACATCATCGTAATAAGATTGGTCCAGAATCAGTGACCCAACTGTCCAATGATGTTCATTTATTCAGTTAGCATTAGCCAAGAAGTTAGCTAATGGTATTTTAAGCTATAACTAGCAAACCAACATAAGCAATTTAAATTTGGCAAACAGCAACCCTGAAAATATAGTCATTATAATGTATAAATTAATTTAAAAAAACAAAAAAAACAATAGCTAACAAAGCTATGACACCACAGTGGGCACATTGAGGCACGGATATCGGTGCAAATCAGTGCACTGAAAAGTTATTTGTACTAGCTTTTCACTACTTTCTAAAAGTTTTTAAAGTCTTATTGACTTTTAAAAACATTTAATGTTTAATAATATAGTGAAAATCTTCATCACCAAACCCAGATCCCTCGCAAACAAAACAGAGGAGCTACAATCAGAGATTTACTATATTCCCCGCAATTTCGTGGTACATGTACAATGACAATAAAGGGCTGTTCTATTCTTCTATTCTACTACTACTTCTACTTCTATTTAGCCTTTCACTCACTGTCAGTATTTTCAGGTTTATGGAGTCATAAAATATCCCCTCTGTAGAAACTTTTCACTCTAAGATGTCAAATCATTTAAACAAGAATTTTGAGCTACATGTTTTCAGGTTTTTAATTTGCCATCTTTTTGGGCTCTAGTCTGAATAAATATGACAAATTAGTACAACTTTCCTGAGATAATGTATTTGTGTATTTGACTTAAAAAATAAGGATCTAAGTAATCATCTGGGAGAGCTTCTTTGTCTGTCTATTACCTGTAGTATCATTAAGCAGAGCTGCACTTTGCTTCTTTCTTTGCCAGCCTGCCTATCTATCCTCAGTGTGGTCACTGAACTTTATAAAACACATAGTACATGACTGAATTATAAACCTCCATGCTTCACATTCATCCTGCCTGCTGGTATGCTAAATTCTGGTATGCTAAATAAGTCCCAGAGTCACGCAAGGTGAGGAAACTTTTGTGGCAAAGTCAAAGCAATGCCCAAGTATAAAAGAGGGATAAAAGCCAGAGAAAATCCAGAGGATTTTGCTTGCTTGCCCCGCGTCAAAGAATTTCAAACAGCTGGTTCAATGATTCAGTCAGCTTTTCCCGGAGCAGATAAAAGAGAGGTCTGTGGAGAGAACAAGCCAGCGAGTGAGTAAGAGTGAGAGCGAGAGGGGAAGAAAGTGGAGGCTGCTTGACAACAAGAAGTGAGAGTGATTCAGCGTGTACTCAGCATCCCTGCATGCCTGAAGCTCAATCACTCAAACCAGCAAAAGCCTGACGGGGTGAAGCTGCCTCAGCAGGACGTTTCAGTTGCCTGTGATTGTGTGTGCTGTGGTGCAGTATGAGGGGATTTGCCTCCATTGTGCCCTGCAGTGCGCCGTGATGCCTCAGGCCTGCGAGTCCTGCCAGGTGACTGCGGGCACTCCGTGAGCCAACGTAGCTCCTCGGTTTTCCTCTTTTTGTATCTTTTTACAGATTTCAGCCCATCTCATTTATAGATGAGGGAACTACAGAGTGCTGCATCACTGCGACACAGCTGGCAGTCCTTCTTTACTTAGGGCTCCTCCTGCTGGTAGAGATGCGGCACCTACAACAGTAATCCCTGTTGCTGATAGATTAAAAAAAAAATGTTAGTAATGTAGGAGGAGATGAAGTCAGCTAAAAAAGCAAGACCTTTGGCATCTTTGAGAGCTGCATATCAGGTCATTCCATATTTAATCTTTTATCGATCTTCTACTGAGGAAAAGATCATTTGACAAAGTCTAGACAACATCTAATACATTTTACAGGGATATGTGTGATCCCCAAGCTCAAGTCCTCTAGCAGAGGCCTGGGAGTTTGAGGGTTCTGCACAGTATCGTAGAGACTGCACTCCTCTTGACGGAGACCTCTGATGTTGTGCTGGGTCTGCTGGATCCACCCTTGTAGTTTTGAGTTACAGCTCCTTTAATGCTCTTTTGACCACTGGAACCACTTTGGACTTTAACTTCCACGTCTGCTCCAGTTCTCAGAAAGTTGATTCTGTTCATCTGGATGAAACATTTTCAGTAATAGAAATGTTTTGTCACTCAGCCAAATAAAATACTGAGGTGAGGGCCCAAAGACCGAAGTGACACGACATTTCAACTTCATCCATATGAACAAAATAACCTTTCTGGGGCTTCTTTACCTGGATGATTGAGAATGCTTTGAGATATCTGCCTCTGGTACGTCTCTGTTTTCTCACACACCTTCGTTCAGATCTTGCTGTCCCCTGGGATTGCCACAACTATCACAACTGCTTCTGCTCCTTGTCAACCACCACTATGTCTGGTTGGTTGGCCAACAGCTACTTGTCTGTCTGGAAGTTGAAGTACCTGAGGACCTTAGCCGTGTTGATCTCAGCCAGGTAAATACATGGCACAGATGTTCGGGTACACTATCGTAGCCACTTGGTTATGTCATCCAATAAACACTGCTGCTACTATATGCTCGACTGTCTCTATGCCATCTTTGCACAGTCTGTAACTTGGGTCGGCTGTGATAGCTGTGTGGTGGCCTCTGTGGATCTGGAGCCCTCTTGGGGCTTGTTTATGTACTGTCATGGTCTAGCCACTGGTAGGGTTTCTTCAGTCTGTCACTTGTACATCACATGGCAAGGCTTGATCTTGCACAATACTTCTTCATCCTTACCATCATCCCTGTCTGCCATCAGCTGCCTGAAGCACTCTTGCAGCAGCTCGTCTCAGGGACACACTTCCCGATGTATTCATGCTGGTCGTCACATCCTGGATCATGACTCTGGCACTCCACTTTTTTGTTGCTCACAGAGCTGCAGGGTCCTGGATTTGGATGAAAGCCTCCATGCACTGAAAGGAATTTTCACATCTGTATATCTCCTCCTTTGGTTAGCTTATTATGACATCTGTGTAGCTGATGACTGCTGGACATGTGGGCTGATGGCTTGGGACCTAAAGGTACATTTTAGTGTCTTTTTTATCTTTGGTGATTTTGGGGGGGATTCTTCCTCTGTGTTGAACTCCGTTGTCATTTGCTTTCCCATTCCAACCAAAATTTCAACCAAACAGCATTCTAGCTACCCATTGGGCCATTTGATGGAGAACACAGAGGTGATTCTCTACATCCACTGTGTTGGTTGATTTTCAAACCATCTCTCTCTTTGGATGGCCAATGTTAAGCAAAAGGGACAACAAAAGGTGGTATATGTCAAAGAAACAGGACCCAAGGTTTCCCAGCAGAACATTGTCCAAACACCCTGCAAGAGCTGCATTCACTGCACAGTTTGGTCAAATTCTTACACTTGCACATTTTTCCTTCTAACACCTCAACTTTGAGGAAATAATGTCCACTTGTCACCAACAGGTGCTATGATGACGAGATGATGAATGTTATTAGCTGTCAGCAGTTATACTGTTAATGCCTGACTGGTGAGCTGCATGATCAAGTAGCAATGAAAATAACTGAATGGATGTAATTCATTAGAATACAAGCAGTAAAGGTCATTCATTGTTTTTATTTAAAGGTGCAACATTAAGACAGTGAATGGGGCTCCTTGTGACATAAATACGCTGTTTATTAACAAGCAACAGTAAGACAGTTATTATTTCTACTTCCATGTTCCCTGCTGCAGGTCTGTTCACCCCTCCCTCCCCTGCTAATGACTCCTCCATTCCACATACCCGTCTACATGTACATAATCTATACATACAATCGATATTAACAACAGGTTAAATAAAAGTGCTGAAAATTCATGCTACAGTGCTGTGCTAAATCAAGACCTACGAGTCCCCTTTTGTAAAGAGGTAAAACTTCATTTCTTTACAAATGTTTCATTTGTAAACCTCCCAAACATTTCCTTTGAATCAGTCAATTACTGTCAGATTCCTAATAATAATTTAACTAACCGAAATCTAATGTTGAGCCGTTAAATGAACTCTGTGTGATGCTACAGTTCAATGTGTGTAAACCTTAACCTCGTACAAGACATTCAACAAGTTTACAGATACGTACCACATCCTATCCACATTATACAGTCGAAAAAGTACAAAAATGTTTACGCTTTATAGGAGACACATGAGAGCGGCTGTCAGTGAAAACAATCTAAGTTCACAGGCGTGTGACACACCATGTAAAACGTCAGTGGTACAAAAGTCATCCCAGATAAGGCAGAACGAAAGCATGCCTCGTGACTTCATATCAGAGCTTCACTGAACAGCGACATGAGAGAAAACAAAATAAAGTGCCTATTGTGTGAATATGCAAAGATGAGAGCTGCTGTACATGAGCAGAGGTTCTGGACAGAGTTGTTTTTGAAGTGTGTCGGAGCGTCGTTAGAGCGGGACGTGTCCTCGGGAGCTCAGCGCAGTGAGTTGGTGGGCATACAGTCGCACAGAGCCCTCCTCTCCGCCCTCAGCACCAGCGTCTCTGTCTGCAGCAGGAAGGAAACAAACAAAAAAACCACAACATTTTACTACATTAAATACCAATTTTCTGACCAGTTGCCCTCATCACCTGCAAAATGTTCTAAAAAGTGAAATGTTAAAACGTTTCATTTAAAACATTTGATATGTTTCTATGTTCTACTGTGAATAATTGCACAGTATCCCTGATATTTTGATACAATTACAATTTTAAAAATATATTTTTACCATTTATCTGGATGCTATTCTAAGAGTTTAACCATAGATGCTGTCACATCATTTTTATTACGTAACAGCTTATTCAAACCTCGTAGATTTAAACAAATATAAGCCATAACATCACGACTGCAAATAAAACATAAAAATCGACATAAAAGAAAACTGAATAAAGAGGTTTAACCCAATTACAAAGAATTTCTAAGGTTTACAAAGTGCTTACTGTCCATGTCTTGCACATTGTTTTTTATTCTGCTAGTCTGTAACTCTGCAGTTCAGTAGCTTATTGGAGGCTGGAAGAAACAATAGCTTCAGGCAGTTTGTTTTGCACTTTGGCCCTCCTGAGTCTTCTTCCTGATGGCAGAGGTTTGCCTTCAGAGGAAAGATGTGCAGTGTGCTTTGTTGCTTGTTCTGTAACAGCATGCTCACACGGGCTCTGTAAGGGCCCGTACTCTTATTCCCATGACCTTCATGGTTGTTTTATGCAAGCCTGCTGTTAAGTTGCCAAACCATTGCAATTCCATATTTAATAAGGACGCTCTCTAGCATCAACAAGCTCTGAATCACTGCTGCAGGCTTATACACAGTTTATTGATGTGTATCTGCCAACAGCTAAATATTTATACGAGGACGGCTGACAGTTATTGAGTGGATTCTGATGAGCACTGGTTCGTGATCAATAACTATTTTCTCTGATTTAGTGATGCTTGGAATCAGATGATTAGTTTCACACCATTTTGATGAAGTTGTTCAATCTCATCATGGTACACAGAAGAATCTACGGGGTGTCAAACATAATCAGCCCGGCAAGGACTCCAATCCGAGGAGGAGAGCATAAGTTTTGGAACTTTCAATTATATTTTAATAGGTTTTGCAGCTTCTCCTGATACTACACCAAAGTAATTAAGTAATATAAAAAACTGAATGACGGAAAAGTTTTTCTTTTTGCGATCAACTCTACAGATTTCTGTTTTCTACAATGTGTCTACAATAAAAAACAAAATGCTATTTTCTGTGAAGTAACAGAAACTTTTGAGATACCTCACTCGGTTTTCAGAGAACTGGGGTTACATTAGTAACCGAACGTTTTTCTTTAATTTTACATTTATATCTTACAGTTTAAATCATCCTGACACATTTCTTTCATTACTACAGCAGCATTTCTTTATCATGTAGAAAACTAAGAAATACTGTTGAACTTGCCCTTTGTTATCCTTTTCTAAATGTGTGGTTAAACTTCTTTATACTGACAGTACGGGGAGTTTCATGGTCAGGAGTAATGTGTCAGCGTGTAGACAGATAATCCCTGTGAGCTAACAGTTCATGCTTCAGACTGCTCTAAACTTTCATCTTCATCCACATTTTTACTCTTGGCTCTGTATGACCGTGACCATGGCTCAGGGGGTTGGGAAGCGCACCTGTCACCGGAAGGTCGCCGGTTTGAGTCCTGGTCGTTGTGTCCTTGGGCAAGACACTTTACCCTACTGGTGTTGGCCAGAGGGGCCGATGGCGCGATATGGCAGCCTCGCCTCTGTCAGTCTGCCCCAAGGCAGCTGTGGCTACAACCGTAGCTTGCCTCCACCAGTGTATGAATGTGAGCGTGAATGAATAATGGCATTGTAAAGCGCTTTGGGTGCCTTGAAAAGCGCTATATAAATCCAATCCATTATTATTATTATGATATCAAAAAAGGGATTACTCCTGATGTGGTCCTCTCAGGCACACAGCAGACTTTTTGTTTGCGATGGGCAGCCAATCAGATACAGAGCTACTCTAGTTCTAAGAACACAGCTGAAAATATCATAATGGATGCTGTTTAATCCACAGTCATAGTAATATTAGTCATATTAGGATATGTTCTCCTACAGCAACGTGTGCACAGTGTAAAGTCTCATGCCACTTTCTCTCCCTCGTTTCCTCCAGCCTCTCTGTCCGCCTGTGTTTGACTACAGGAGTGGAGTGAGGTGCGTGGGATGTCGGGTCACCAGCTGCCGCTCAGCACTTCCTGCCATAAATAAATCGTACCAGCTCCAGCACGCTGCCTGATTGTAGACTGTTCACTAAGTTGAGCACAGCTCTGCACATCTTACACCTCCTCTCTGTCTCCAGCCTCTACCTTCCTCCACCTTCAACTCAGCTTTAGGCTCTCCTCCTAGACCTTTCCCTTCATTTCCATTTGGAACAATCCATTTACCCCCCCTTCCTGGCAATTGGCCATGCTGTTTGGGTCACAGCCGCTGGATCTAACTTATCTCCTTGTCTGTCAGAGTAATCGAGGGGTGCAGCGATTGTTCTCAGTTGCATTAACCTTCATTTCTTGGGTCAAACTATATAAACAGAGAATAAAAGTCATATCAGCTGATCCAAAAGCAGGTATGTGTGCCCTGAACTGAAATCAGCACTACAATTCATACGTAAGCTCGGGGTGCTTGGAGTTAAAGTGTAAAATGTACAAGTTCCAAAAATATTTCACAACAATCAAAACTGTAGCGACAAAAAAAATCCCTATTCTTTGCAGCACAGGAATTTATAGGCACAGGTATTATGACTGCTCTTTGGCACAGTGATGGGAGTGTGTGGGTGTCTGAGGTCGTTTGGAAAATGAAGCACAGCGATCTCTAAAAGCTGCGCTCCACAATTTTCATATCTAAAAACCAGGAAATAAATGAAAAATGACTAACCCTGCGCTAAAATGCAGACGTAGACATTAACATATACTAAAGCGTACCACATAATGTCACATTTAGTATATTACAATATGGGAACTGATAGAAGCAGTCGCCACCCCCCCAAAAAGGCTCATGAAGATCAGTTATTTTATGAAATACATCAGCTGGTGCATGAATCTCTGCAGTAGTCTCTAGAATGAAAAGGAAACTAGAAAGGAGAGCTTCCACTTACCCGGGCATCTAGGTTGAAAGCGGTCTTCTTTAGATCTTGCAGCGCCCTCTGCATAAACTCAAAGGCATGACAGTCCACACATGGGCGACCTGGAAACAGCAGAAATGAGTTCAGAAACAAAGACATGGGTTTAGATCAGCGGTGTGAGATACCAAGTTAGTACAGAGCCAGTATCACCGATGCTTATAAATGCAGATTATGTAGGGGGGAGGAGCGTGCCGTGATTTATGAGGTGAATGTATCACTCATACGATTAATGTGAATGCAATTCAATGACCTCTAAATGACTGTGAATTTTGCTTTTTTTCACAACAGAACACACACGCTCACGGATTTTCACATTTTGAGCCTGAATTTTTTTTGTAAATGTGCATGACTGAAAAGCATCAAATTAGACTCCAATTTAATGCTGATTTGGCGTCTTCTTGTGGCTGCAGACATAAACTATACAATGTATTGAGTAGAAGTAGAGAATCAGTGACCTGACCCAGAGTCATCATTTACATAAAGGCACCATAAACCATATTAATGAGACTGATTAGTCTCTAGCAGAAAGCCACTGAGTGCTGTGATTTGTCATCTTTGAATTGATAATTTATTTGAAGAAAATGTGTGATTTCTTTTAAACAAATATACAGAATTTAGCTTTGTGTAAGTGTTCATCTAGATGTTTTTCTCATCTAGCTTTTAATTTACAAACAACATAATCAAGCTTTTCTACCTGAGCATTCATGAAGTCACACAATAAATAACCTTATGGATATTTTCCTTCTAACCTGCTCGGTATGTGTGCCTTTAAGCAGCAGTGGAGGCCCAGTTTCATGATCCAAGCATACATTAATTAAGATGACCTACAATTCCCTCAACAGCACCCCTTTGAGACCTGCAGTCATTAGACTGTGGAAAGATCACCGTGGCGGACACATTCTCGCTAAACATCTCAAAACTTGCACTCAACAGGCGGAGGGAAAAAATTAATCTAATTTTTAAATCCACCTACTTTCGGCAGGGATGACAGTCCCCGTCTCATGATCCGCATCAGCTGCCCCGACACAGACGAGCTGCAGCGCCAGCAGCAGCACCACTGCCTGCACATACCCGCTGGATGCCATGGCGACGGTGCGATCACTTACTCACCTCTGATCTGGAGAGTACAATTAGGCAAAATGTATAAATTAAAGGGCAGAAAATGTCCTACACGGCCGTCAGCCAATCAAATGAGGGGGGAAAATGATGGGCTTTGTTCAGATAATGCTCCAGTTTCCAACCAGTAAATGTTTGTATGTGTTTAAAAGCTCAGCCCGCACAGAGTAATTACCGCTTATCTGACCACCTGCACGGTAACCTACCGTCAATCGGCCGATGATGGTTTGCAGATCACCAGACGAGCGCAAGATGCCCACCGAGCACTGTTGTATGGAGATTAAATTAGTGCGCATGCGTGTTGGTTGGCTGAAATTTTCTTCGGGGGGCCTCGGAAACGAGACTTCCGGTGACAGCACTTAAAGAAATAAAAGCCTTGATGGGCAGTTTACCCGTAGAGTTTATTGATGGATAGGTCATGCATTTATTATCAGGATAACAGAGAGAGAGAGAGCCAGAGCAATATTTACTTAAAAACGCAATGTAAAAAGCAGTATAGTTATTATTATTAAAGATACCTCATTTGATTACCTAAATTTTAGAGATCAATACTGCATTTTATCCCGTTAATTGAGTGCAGTATATACATACATGCACAGTTTCAGCTATAATTCCAATATTTAAAATTGTGTATTTCCATTGACCTATTTTTACATTAATATAAATCTAAACTGAAACAGTTAGTCAGACTGCAGCACACTGAATCTTCATGTTTTTGACACTTACATGTTTATAGTCTGGCATTAAATGAGGCGACTATACAGTGTAAAGATATAGATACATATCCAATTAATATCCCAGGTAATAAGTAAGAGCAAATAATGATTGACTATATAATTCTTGTACACAGCACGAATTAGTGAAGCAAGCTCATTTAAGATGTCTTTGTGGATCTAAAGAAAGTGTACAGGACATGAATGATGACAGAGTGGTGGGTGTGGAGTAGGAGTGACGGATGAGTTCAAGGTGGGAGAGGGATTACATGAGGGATGGACTCTGAGCCCCTTCTTGTTTGCAGTGGTGACTACCGGGCTGACAGATGAGGTCAGGCAGGAGTCTCTGTGGACTATGATGTTTGCAGATAACATTGTGATCCATGGAGAGAGTGTGGAGCAGGTGGAAGTATGCACAGGGGAGAAGAGGAATACATGTGTGTGAATGAGAGGGAAACATGTGGAGAGCTGAACATTTATAGAAATTGAAGGTGGATGAGTTTAAATACCTGGAGTCAACCACCTAAAGCTAAAGACAAGTGCACGAGAGGGGTGAAGAAGAGAATGCAGGCGTGATGGAGTGGGTGGAGACAAGTGAAAGGATAGCAGCAAGAGTGAATGAGAAAGTTTACAAGATGGTTGTGAGACCTGCTACGATGTGTGGTTTGAACAGTGGCACTGACAAAAAGATGGACTCATGATGAAATGAATCCATCAGAGGGATGGCTCAGGTTCAGCAGTTTGGAGACAAAGTTAGAGAAACAAGGTTGAGATGGTTTATACATGTGCAGAGGAGGCATAGTGGATATATTAGACAAAGGATGTTGAAGAGGAATGCCCCAGAGAAGATTCATGGATGTAGTGAGGGAGGACTGGTGTGACAGGGGAAGATATCAGGGATACGGTGGCAGGTGAACTGCTGTGGTGACTCCTAAAGGTCGCAGCCTGAAGAAGACATATTTTAAGATAAGAGGACATAATAATAATAATAATAATAATATACTTTATTCATCCTATAGGTGGGAAAGTGAAGCACAACAAACATATGACATCGATTAAATGGGTAGGATGTGCTGTGATTTAAAATAACAGACTGCTTAAATGCAGTAAAAACAGCATAGCAAATATCGGGGACCAGTGAGAAGTGTGGCTGCCAGTGTAGTGTAGAAATAACCTGTTACTATGACAATACAGATGTTTCTCTGCTCGGCAGATGTGTAGCACTGTATTACATGAGGTAACAAAGACTTCCCGCATCTGCCCTTGTTTACACCTTCCTTCTTAAAACTTTATTAACCACACAGTGTGTAACAGTTCTACACTTAAAGGTGGATTTCACCCGCTCTCCTCGCGGCTCTGCGGTGACAATTGCCCCCCCAACCCCGGGTTATGGGCGGGGTCCTGACTGCTGTTTTCTTAGGTAGCCTGTTAAAATGCCCGAACTCAAAACACTTCTTTTTCCAAGATGGCGTCGATGAAGGACAGCGACACCGGCCTGTGGCTTCACAACAAACTAGGATCCACGGACGAGCTCTGGACGCCTCCGAGCATCGCTTCGCTCCTCACCGTGTCGGTTATCGACAACATACGGCTGTGTTTTTCGAGCTTGTCGCCGCCGGTGAAGCTGAAACTCCTGCTCGGGATGCTGCACCTTCCGCGGAGGACCGTTGACGAGGTAGGTTAGCTCGCTGTTAGCCTGGAGGGTACGATAAGTTGTTACCTCGGTTTCACGGCTGAGAAACGAGCCGATAATTGCGCTAGATTTTAAAAAATACCGAGGTCACTGTGACGGTTTAGTGGCATTTTCAAAAGCCTAACAATGTTAATAAACCTTTCCAGCTAACATTATGCTACCATGTTTATCCGAGGGCTAACCGAAGAAGCGGCAAACTCGTTATTTCCTCTACATGCTCCCGATTTTTTTTTTTCTTTTTTTAAACCCAGGCTTCAATGCACGAAACACATTTACACTTTTACCCTCTAACGACAGGATACTCCCGAGCTGACTTTACCCCTGCGCGTATTTGTTTTTCCAGCGGTTGTTTACCGGCTACAGCGGGCAACGCTAGCCTAGCGGAGCTCGCACGGACATTGTGGTGGGATGGGCGGCTGAGAGCTGGCGTTAGGCTGAAGGGCGGTACTAGCTCCCGGACCCACTGATCACCTGTTCCTCCCGCAGGAAACGATACACAGCCGTCATCTGTGCGGCTTATATAGCCAGACTGTTCATTAACAAATGCAAAATTTTTAAGCTAATTATTAATGGGGTTTCTTAAAACAAGCATTCAAGTGTGTTGTTTAAGTAAAATTGGCGGCTAAGCTCAGGAGTAATTTCCCGTATGCAAACAACGGAAGCTCTTGGCTGTTTTAATGCAAATATTTATTTTAATTAAGTGGTTTTGAAGAAGAGCAGCAAGTGTGAAAGGGAAGGTTTACTAGATGGTAGCGAGTCTTGCTATGATGAATGTTTTAGAAAGGTGGCTCTGACAAAAACACACAAGACCGAGCTGAAAATGTTAATATTTAGACAGAAATGTAAAGAAATCGATTGAGTTCAAGGCTGAGATGGTTTGGACATGTGCAGAGGAGGGAGAGTGGATCTATTGGACAAAGGATGTTGAAAATGGAGCTGCCAGACAAGAGGAAAAAGAAAACACCTCAGACGAGATTCATGGATGTAGTGAAGGAGGACATGTAGTAGGTGTGGAGGGAGAAAAAGGCGATACTTCATAGACACAGGGCCACCAAATATTAATATTTTGTAGTTAAATGCCTTCAGCTCTTTTTAACCACCATCCTGAGATAACGTTAGCTGAGCAAACTTCCATTAAATTGGTCCAACTGAAAAAACATCCAACACTGGACACATTCAGCCTGCATCCTGCGTCCTGTTTGAGAGCAAGCTAATGGCTCAGTCACAGGAGTAAAAATAGGAGAGCTACCTCCTTACAGCTTAAAAATAATTGATGTCTGCCTGGTGATTGCATGCAACAGATTATAACTTGTGGTTGCTCACAGCTTGAGGATCTTGCACTCATGACCACTTTTGATCACAAGGAGATTGCACAGGTCCCCTGATAGGAGGCCACCTTTCTGCAGACAGTCCCAATCTTGCTTGGACTGACTCCAGTCACTCTTAGAGAGACTGATCAAGGTTTCCAAATAAGTGCTGCCTAGCTTATAAACACAGACAGATTGCCAACATGCTGCCATCAGTCTGAATGACTCTTTGTCAATGAGCGCAATGCTACTTGCTGCCAGCTGTTTGTAGGATACAACTGATAATGAAAGTTTAAATTTGAGGATAAAATTTGCAGTTAAAGAAATGTGCTAAATCACAATATATTTTGACGCAATACTCAACAAATTAAAAAATGTTAAAAATTATGATATTGCATCGTGGGGTGTTTGGTTATGCACAGGGTTGGTGTGACAGAAGAGGATGTTAGGGCTAGGGTACATGACAATGTGTCTCATGCTGGAAACAATATCTCTGTGGCATTGGCTGCTATGGTCATAAAAGGGGAGAAACTCATGGCGTGGTTCTCATCCCCCCCTGACCTCGACCCTATTGAGAACCTTAGAGCATCCTAAAGGAAAAGATCTATGAACTCAAGTTCAATGGATGCAAGAACTGCGAAGGTTCTATCAAAGAAGGGGTCCCATGTTAACATGTAACTTGGCCTGTTGAGATGTTTTTGAGTGAAACAGCTTTTGATTTCAGTAAATATGACCTCAGAATGCTGCATATTGAACAAATGACCAATTTTCATTTCTTTACAACCAATAAAAGGTTTTGAAACGGCATAATCATTTGGAACAGTGCATTTTGAGTTTATTTTTGCAAAAACATAGTTATCATTGTGAGGTTGCTCTAATGGGTGATGACTTGAATTATACTGACTGTCATTTGCATCGACTATGGAGGAAAGTCAGTGACAAATATCATTTGCAAAGTATTTTGGAACAGGGTTTATTTTGGCAACACTGAACCCATAAGTGCAGGGAGGTGGACAGAGTCTATAGCCTTAACTCTGTCATGTGGCTATTAACCGGACTGCATTTAATGGTTGGTTGAAGCTGGCGTCCTCCTCGTGTTACATGTTGGATCGCTTCTCTTTGATAAACATCACTGCACAAAATCAGGTTTCTTTGTATCCAGTAGTTAAAGTCTTGAAATTGCAGTTATGTAAATGTTGATTCATGCTGGATTTCCAGAGATGGAGGAGGTTTGAATTCAAAAGATGGAAAAATGGGAAATACTCTGGGATAATAACTAGTATTCAGAATACTTTTATATTATTTCAGTCACGCTCTGAGGGTTTGTTTAATCTGGACTTTTTTTGTCTGTAAAAGAGTGACGATTTATCATACAATTTGTAAAATGTCGAGGTGATGTGTGTCAGGTGTGAGCTAGAAGTGCCTAAAGTCATCAGGTTTGAGGAAACTATAAAAGAAATTGTCTTAAAAACTGTAATTTCCCCTTGTCTCTTTTTAATGTGTGTATTCAAAAGCTGAAATGCTGCCATTAAAGATCTTATGAATGCAACTTCAATAAATGTAACAACAAGTTTGGATTGTTTAGCGTACAGCGGTAAGTGGCATACGCGCTTAAGACGGTTGTTTGGAAACATTACTGCACACTTAATAGTTTGGTTTGTGGTCTGTACCTTTTTTAAAGGAAAAGTGTGTGTCTGAAAAGTTAAAGTGATTACACACACTCGTATTCAAGCTGTCTGGGAGGATATGATGCAATGTGTTTCTTCATATAAGCAACCAGTGTTTTCTGAACCATGAGTGCAGACCAAAAAATTGATTCACAGACTCAGTTGTGTGCTGTTAACCTGTCATACTACAATTTTAATGTTAAAGTAACTGCACTGACTGTAGGTTTCACTAACACCACCTTTCTTGCCAGATGAAGGAGGCCCTGTCGGAGATAATCCAGCTGGCTACGGTGGACTCAGAGCCCTGGGTGCTGATGGTTGCAGACATCCTCAAGTCCTTCCCAGAGACCGGCTCTCTGAATCTGGACTTGGAGGAGCAGAATCCAAATGTGCAGGATATTCTTGGAGAGCTCAGGGAGAAAGGTAGTTTTATATTGATTTGCATCATTTCCCTCAGGTGAGCGCTGATGTCTTAAACATTTAAATAAATGTAAATGCATAGCTACAGTGTCTTTGCTTTAACTATATGCAGATCACTTGCAGAGCCATTCTGAGCCATGGAAACTACCCAGGAGGCTTCAGGTGTAGACAGATCTCATGTAGTACAGTGGTTTCCCCTCATGTTCATGTTGTTTTATCTGTAAACCGGAAGGCAAGATGACCACAAGCCAGACTCAAAAGGTTTAAAGTGGAAGTAATTCTGTTGCTGTATTTAGATTAGTGTTGATTGCAGAAACATAACTCCACACTTAAGCTTTTATTTAAATTATGTCATGTTTTGATATTTTACTTAAATATTTACTTGTATTTCATTTAGATTTAGTTCCCTGATTTTATTCTAACTTTATTTTAAGTTTTTACTCCTTGAGCTCTATTTAACTTATGTGAGCTGTCTTATATGTTGAATTAAATTTTTGGCAGCAGTAACAAAGGGATAAAGTATCTGTTAATGAAAAACACTCCTCAGGTCAGTGAGCAGAGTCGTGTTTTATAATGCTGACCAGCCACAGACAGAGGAGCACAGCGGTCAGTGCTGTAGTTAACGTCCCCCCCTTTCTCTTCCTCCTCAGTGAGCGAGTGCGAGGCGTCGGCCATGCTTCCTCTGGAGTGCCAGTACCTGAATAAAAGTGCATTGACTACTCTGGTGGGACCCCTCACACCTCCCGTCAAACATTTCCAGCTGAAGAGGAAGCCCAAGAGTGCAACCCTGAGAGCAGAGCTGCTGCAGAAATGTAAGTTCATTTAATAATGGCCAATACACACGATGTCCCACAGCTATGGGGGGAGAGACGGTGGGGTGGGGTAAAAGATGTGCATTTGTGTTCATTTTACTGTGCCTGACAGATTGTCAGTGTCTGGTGTTCTTCAAGAATTTATTGTCCAACTTAACATGTTTTAAATCCATTTGTTTTATAGCTACAGAGACAGCCCAGCAGCTGAAGAAGACAGCCGGAGTGCCTTTTCATGCCAAAGGGAGAGGATTGGTCAAAAAGATTGACACCACAAGTAAGTTAACAAAAAAAAAAAAAAAAAAAAAAAAAAAGAGTCATACTAAAAAAAGATTTAAATTATTTCACTGCATCCACGTTTGCATTACAGCTCCTCTCAAGGGGATTCCCAAAGCCCCGTTCCGCAGCCCCACCACCCCCAGTATGTTCAGCCCTCCCAGTAACCGCACACCTATTGCTCCCGCACGGACACCCCTGCGTAAGGAGAGGGGGGTCAAGGTAAGTCGTACCCAGTGTATCGTTTTTCTTACCGCTTTTGTTATTTCATCTTTGTTCTTCGCTTTCATTGAGCTCCTGCAGGATTTGAGTGACAGAGGGTTTTTTTCCTCCTATTATTCAGCTGTTAGATATTTCAGAGCTGGATATGGTTGGAGCTGGAAGAGAAGCTAAGAGGAGGCGAAAGACTTTGGGTAAGTAAATTTACAGCCTTAGTTAGATTTTCTTGAGCAATAAGGTGTGACTGTGTCGGTGCTTAACCTGTGCTTCTTTTTATGATATAGAATCAGAGGCTGGAGAGAAAGCAGCCAAAGAAGAAGCTGTGGTGGAAAACACCACACCCGACTACGCTGCTGGCCTCGTCTCCGCACAGGTATTTAACCCAATATATATCTACTGTTCTCTGTCACACCAGCCCCTGTTTGCCTCTCTGCCATCGTAGGTTCACTCCTTTGTGTCATTTCTCAGAAACTGGGGTCGCTGAACGAGAATCCTCTGCCGTCAACCAGCTACCTACCAGCCACACCCAGCATGGTTCCCTCCTCGTCTTACATTCCCAGCTCCGAGGCACAGCCAGGTTAGCCGCCTAGCTCCCAGGGCTCAGCGCTTTCTCACTCAAACAAGTAAAGTAAAATTCCCTGCTCATGTGTTTCCTCCATGTCCTCCTCCTCCAAAGCCAATGCTGGTGGTTCGGGACGGGACACGCTGCAGGCGGCCCGCCAGCCAGAGGAGTCGGCGACAGCAACCACAGGTGCCAACGCCACCTTACCGGGCCAGTACAAGCAGAGGCCGCCTATGTACAACGCGGGTACCACGGCAAACCCTGCAACTCCCACATCCCCCAGCACACCGGTATCCACCCCCGCCAGCAATGGACCACCAGCAGCTGCGACAGCCAGCCAGCCAGAGACCCCCACTCAGCCTCCCAGCACACCTCAGACCCCCACCCCGACAGCAGCCCCTACGCCACCACAGCCACAGCCCAAAAAGAACCTCTCACTTACGGTAAATAAACACCATTTCAAGACTTTAAAAGTCAGAGGATATTAAAACGCCAGCTAAATTATCTGCCCGCACTGTTTCCGACCCTCAGAGAGACCAGATGTACGCCGCCCAGGAGATGTTCAAGACCGCCAACAAGGTCACGAGGCCAGAGAAGGCCCTCATCCTGGGCTTCATGGCTGGATCCAGAGGTATGAGAGTTTTTAGCTGCTTGATGCAAATATAAAAAACAGCTTTTTCATAAATGCCCATTACTTCCTCACAGAGCCAGTATCCAAAAGTACAGATTATTTATCTAGTTTACCATTTTACCAGTTGTATTTCCTGTCAGACCCGTTTCATTCGCTTCACCCCTTTTTTTTGTTTTGGGTTTTTTTGCAAATTAGCTTTAACACATAGTGACTTTGGTCACTAGCAGATTGCTGCAGATGCATGTTTGGATGGAAGATGCAAACTCTCAAAGTGCAGTAAAACTCGGAGATTGTGCACCTTCCAAATAAAAGTTAAACCTGTTCGTAGCAGTGAGGCACAACTTCTACTGTGAATGTGTTTGAACAGTCTCAATTTCCAGTTTGCGTTGACTTCACCCAGCACCTGCCAGCAACATTTTTCCCAACGAATGAAGGTCGATAAGGTCACTGACTGGTCTCAAGGCCTGTGTAAATCTGAATCCCTTGTAGTCATCCATAGTTTCCCTACATTTGCTGCAGGTTTTCACAGAATATATTTCAGTTTAAATGCAGTTTTAACTACAGTAGATGTCCCTCATGATTTCTCAGCATTTATGCACATCTGGCAGGGCAAAAACTAACCAGCCTACCCCCCACCCATTCCCTGCAGAGAACCCGTGCCCGGAGCAGGGGGACATCATCCAGATCAAGCTGAGCGAGCACACAGAGGTTTTGCCCAAAGCCGACGGCACCGGCAGCACCACCATGCTGGTGGACACAGTCTTCGAAATGAACTACTCCACAGGACAGTGGACCCGCCTCAAGAAATACAAACCCATCACCAACACCTCCTGAGGCGCTGCGCTCGCTCAGGAAACCCCACTTCAGACGTGTTTACGCACAGTTACAAAGTATTTGCATACACATTTGGGCCAAATCGAGCACGGGGAGGGTGAAAGATTGTCAAGGAGAGAAAGGTTCTCCCTTTTGCTGCACCTCCAAAATGTGGGACTCTTTGAAGACTTGTTTTTTTGGGGGGTTGTCTCCCTTACCCTTTTATTGTTTTTATGTCACTTCCGATTTCTGAATGATGCTGTTGACAGGAGAGAGATACGAGTTATTCTCACGGCAGGCACCTTTGAATATTTGTACTGAGGTACAAGCATGTCACGTGTTTAGAAAGACGACGAGCCGTCTGTATTTTTCTGTGCAAATGTGACGTTTGCAGCTTATTCTTCTACCTTTCAGAACCAAACCATGTTTTGTGATGAAACAGAAATTAACGAAGACGGTCATTGTAAAGATGAGGAAATAAAGAAAAAGAACTAGTTCTTAATGCTGTCCACTTCTGTTTTGGAGCCTTCTGGTAGATGTTTAATAATTTTATCCTTTTTTTTTTTTTTCTTTTCAAAAGAAGGGAAGAAAATAAAGTGATAGACTCCAGCAGGTGTCTCTCTTTCTTACTCACTTTGGCCAGTGGGGGTTTATTTTGTTTAACTTATCTTACACTTTTAAACACATGCTTATTAAGATATCTCCAATGAGCCAGTGTGTGTGTCTCCAGTGTGGTTTTGTTTCAACATTTAGTCTGCGTCCTGCCCTGCTCATGAGTACCTTGATGTGGCTTCAGTCAAAAATACAGTTAATTTACCAACACATAGCAGAGATCTCCATTTGAAACAAGTATAGTCGTCTTTGTGTGTGGCATGAGCATTTCTCAAAGTCTTAGTACAGCATGAATTAGGCAGCATGTGTCCTTCCACCTCAAAACTCAGATCATAACCTGGACCTAAAAACACCTGCCAACCAGTCCAAGCTTAAAAGTCATGCTGAGAGAGGAACCGACCACGACTTTAAACTGCTTCAAAATAGTGTGAATGCACCTTTTTTTTAATATGTGAGCACAGGTCACCACGTAGGGATCAATATCCCATAAGTGATCTAATACACCAAGAGCTCAACAAAGTGTTTCTGTAAATCTTGTTGCAGTGAAATGAAAATATAAAATCTGTTCACTTTCATTGTTTTTAATTAACCAACTTAATTCTTTACTGATTGTGATTCATGTCTGGAACTTAACAGAGATACTGTATTAAAAGGCAGATTGCTGTCCTGTCCTGAGCCTGATTTGGCTTCAGGTTTATTCCTGTTAAAGGGGTTTTTCCTCCCTGTTGCCAAGGAGAATTTCACTCAGAAAAATTGAAATCCTATTTTATGGAATTGTCTATGTCAGTCATGTTGTTTAGCTAATTGCTGATCATTGTGCTCTGAATACAGTTATCTGGGTGGATGAGCTATTTAAAGAAAAAAAACAACCATCCATTTCAGCTAAAGTGTTGCCCATTGGTCCTTACGCATTTGGTGTTCACCTTGAATTCTTCATTGGAATAAGTCAAGCAGGGTTCTTAAAAGAAAAACAGCTGTAATAGGAAACAATACTTTTTTATTAATTAAAATGAGTTGCAACATAAAGCATGCGCCTCAGTCGCTGCACTGATCTGCAACATTCATATTATCATTAAATTAAGGCTGTTTTCCTCTACCGATGTCAGATAAGTATTCCTTTTTAATCTCTATTCCACTGGCGCCTGCCATTCTGTCCTTCTGGCTTATTGGACCATCTAATGTCATCTCTATAAAGCACTTTGGTTAACACTTTATTTCCAGTGTTTAATGCATGATCATGTCTAGCCCGTACCTGATTGTCAGCTCTGTCTGTTTGCCGCTGTAATTGCGGCACAAATCATTCTTTAATGTATTCAGGAGACTTCTGCTCAGGTTCACGCTGAGTGTTTGCAGAGGTCCAATCAGTCAGAGCAACAGCAACAACCTGGGTGGCTGCGATTGTGGACATAAACAATCAAACCTGTCATGTAAGTGACCTTTTGAAAGTCAAAACAGTAACAATGAGTCTGCACATACATGAGTGAAGCAGGTGGAAAAACAAGGGAAGTGCGAGGCCTGTCTACACCAACACCCTGTCCTATGTCATACAGTGAATGCTCATAGAGAGCTGATAGCTTTTCAGTTTGTTAAAGCTCAGGTTCATGGCAGTCTGTGAAAAGAGTAGATGACAAAATCATGACTGAATTCTTATTAGTGCAAAAGTTAAATCTTTCCTACTACAACATCCAAAACAACGACTCTACCCCTCTCTGTGTACTACATCAGGCAGTACCGCTACCTCAGCCAAACCAGACCCGCTCTGCAGGCTTGGTGATGACTGCTAGTGTGCGAGCGTGTGCTTTTAGTTTGCTCCGGGGTCCTTCCAGCCTCCGAACGTCTTCTCCAGGTGGAGGGCCACAGCGAGGGTCAGGTGGTCCTGCAGCTTCCCCGCAACGACCTGCACGCCCAGAGGCAGACCCTCTTCACCCACACCCAGAGGACACTGAGTCACCGGCAGCCCCAGCATGTTAATTATACCTGTGTATGGGGAAAAAAGAGCATATGTCTTAATAAGTGGAATAAATCTTTTTAACAGCCATAATCCAGAAACAGCAACTTTGAAAATGACTGTCAGACATAAGATGAATCACAGACAGTGTCCAGGATGTAAAAAGGTTTTGAAGGCTCCCACAGTTCTTTTCAACTGAGCTTTAAAGGTTATTTTGCAAAGTGATGTGACTGAAAACACGCAGCTGCTGCACATCCATGACGTGAATCTCCCGTTCCAAAAAAAAAAAAAAAAAAACCGCAAAGTTGCTCTACTGGTGAGTGGAGACCATGTGAGTACAGGGAACTCACTGTTATGGTCAAGAAACAAGTCTGAGGTGATTTGTGCTTTGTGACATGGTGTGAGATGGTGCACTGTGGTCATAAAGTGACATGATCAGCAACAATACTCGGGCAGGCTGTGGGGTTTAAAATCAGCTGATACTAAGGGGCCCAAAGTTGTTCAAACTACTGCCAACCCATCAATTTGAAGCAGCATTCTCCTTTGACATCGAGGCATTTTCTCCCATTTTCTCTTTTTCAGACGTTTCTTTGTAAATGATTGTGTGGGAAAGTCCCAGCAGATCAGCTGTTTCTGGATTTTAATGGCTGTGATATTAATCGTGATGCTGCTGTGCAGATGTGGGCTGTTAAAATAAGATCAGGTGAGAAGTGGAACGTCACTGACCGGTGTATGAGAAGTCGAAGGGTCTTAGGAGTGGGTGGTGGTGTTTGGGGGCCACTCTGGGGTGAGAGGGGTAAAGGAAAACACCGTCAGCACCCAGCAGCTCGTCCACCTCCTTCTGCAGCTTCTCCTTTATCTGGATGATGGAGGACGACTTTTTGGACATGCGAGTCATCTCCACCAGGCCCACAACTGAAGACGTCAGTTCACAGAAACTTTAAATGCTGTTTATTCATTTATTACTTGGAGCTACTATTGAACACTTTGGAAGTCTGTATTACTGCAGCCTTTACCGATAGCAGCGAGGGTGTGGTCTGATTTTCCTATCATCCACTTCAGCAGCTCCCACAGAGGCCAAGCTGGTCGTCCTGGTTCTCCCATCAACTCAGCAAACGTCTGAGGAGGCTGGGAGAAAAAAAAGAAACATTTCAGTTCTTTTAAAGGTCATAGAAAGGACACAAGACTGTGTATTATCTCTCCATGTTCTTTATTGCTTCCTTTCAAGCATGGTTGCTATTTTCTGCTGACAGACTGTCCAAGTTGTCATCATTATCGTGCCAGTAACCTGCGCCTGTGTGGCATCACTACACCAGCTCAGGTTTAAAGTTAGTAATGATTTATTAGTCACTGAGCACCTGAAAACAGCAGAAGCCCACAGGCCACGAAATGTTCCCGTCATGAAACCACTTCAGTCAAATATAACAAATATGGATGTCAGGAGTAGAGAGTAGAGCAGAGTGGCTGCGTCACTAATCTTTGAGTGCCAGCTCTAAAATCTTTTTGGGCTCCCTACACTGCAGTGATGCCACTTTACTGCCCACTTTGTAAAGACGATAACAACCGAACAGGTGGGTGTGAAATGATTCATGGGTCAAGGAAAGAAGAAGAAAAATAAAAAATAAAAATAAATACAATAAAAAAAAAAAAGTACAGCCACATGAATTTTGGTTTTTGGTTGCGAAGTTTACCTCACTGGGTCTTATGTGATTCAAAATACAGACAAGATACAAATCTGATCTGAGAAGAATTGCAGAAACTTAATTTTTGGAAAAATGCAGAAACAACAAAGACTGGAAACCAGTGGTTCAATACTGAACTCCTATACTGGGCATTTTGATTTAGCTCTCTGTAACTTGGTACATTTAGATGCCTGAATGATATTGATTTGGTTTAAAGAATACCTAGTTTACCCATTTCCAACCCATATTTCTGTTCTTGGACTCTACCAGAACCCTTTTATGCTACAGTACTTGGAGACCAGAGCAAAACCAAAATTACTGCCACCATGTCCACTGAAGTTGCAATGTTGCCTTTGAAATTGTTGCTTCAAAGACAGGGACCGGGTCTGCGATCACTCATCAGCTGCTGTCTTCAATTCAATCTGTGTAGCAATATGTCAACTAACTGTGATAAATCGGAAGGAAATGCAAATCTGTTGCTCTCTAAATACAATTCACACTAACTAGTTACAGAGTCCAGAAGCTCAGATCTGAAACAAATACCTCCACTGATATTTGACGTAGTTGCTACAGAACGGTGATTTAACTTCAATACAGCAACCTTGCTTTTATATAGGAATACAACTTAAAGACGAGGCTCAACCTCTGGATGACCAGATGGTCGCTGCAACTACATGCGATCAATCACTGAATGCTCTTATACGGTGCCTGAGAAGATCACATAAGGACATCCCCTCTCTCTTACATCACACAGAGCCAATAGTAGGAAAAGAAGAAACTCCATGGCCATGTTCAGTATGAGCATCCAGCACTGTGACAGTATAAGACATAAAAAAAGGAAAAGTATAGTAGGTCCTCTTTAAGTCAAACTTTCTACAACTGGTGTTCTGCATTAAAGTAGAAAGTAGCAGTAAACTGATTGTGACTAACTCACAGCCTGGTAACAGAAACTTCTCAGATTAGCTGATGAGAACTGCGTGGATGTAACTGTGTGGGCACATAAATCTCTTCCCAAGCACATAACTGAGTTAGTAACAAAAACTGATCACATTGTAAAGCTTTACATTTTAATGAGGAGACCTGGTTTAATGCTAGGCGTCTGCAGGAAATCTAGATGCGGGTATTGTCCTCTGAAGTGGCAGAAACATTACTCTGTGTGTGTGCGCGTGTGTGTGTTTGTGTGTGTGTGTGTGCACAGGCAGCTAAACAGATTAGGGGACCATTTCTGGGCAGCAGACTACAATAGGTGCTGTGACTAAGACTCAGCCTGCTTTCTCTTTTAGTGAGACATGCCTTATTAGCTGGAAAGTCCTGGCAACGGCCAGAAACCAATGCCTGTTTCTCTCCCTTGTCTTCATCATTCACCCGCTGACTCTGTCTGCTGTAAAGTTAATGTTCTGGACCTACTTTGCCCTCCTTGTCAGGAAGGACCATGTAGGTGTCCCAGATCTGGAAGCTGTAGTGGAGTTCAGGGAAATGCACTTCTTGGACTTTCACTCCGAGGTCTGCCTCCAGGCGCTCGGCTACCTGTGGAAGACCACACGAGGGTTTAAAGTGTGAAACGATTCCTCCTAAGTGTGTAAGAGTTCCGCGACGGACAGAAGAAACGCACCTTCCTCTGAATGTCTACGAGCTCTTTGCTGACGGGGGTTATGAGAGGAGAGCCGCCGTCATGAGGGATGGTGAAGAACCGCAGCTTCTTTAGGTCGACCTTTGTGTTTAAGGACAACCTGTGAGCACAAGTGGAAACAAGCAAGAGCACTGCTGAACCACTGTAGCTGTGTTGAGTCAGAATCGGTTAAAGTCCATGCAAACAATCCTGACCCTTGTAACCCCCAGAGCACAAGTCAAGTCTCCTTCCTGAAGAAAACCTTTTGTTTGTTTCAAAGGATGACTGAGTACTGTGCGTCTTTCAGCCCGATGGGCAAAATAAAAGTATTTACCCCATCACAGAACTCCAGCAAACAAGACTTTGTGCATTTTCAAACGGGCATTGATTATATCCATTTTGGCATTGCTCTGAGTCTTCTTCTCTGCCTTTGCTGGCACATCCCTGCTTACCTTGGCACACTGCAGCCACCATTGATCAGTGGAATAACATGAAACCACTGGCAGGAATGCAGGGTTTTCCCTGGCTAACAATGAGCCTTCAGTGGTTCAAACACAACGGTGAAGAAAACGCATATGTTAGCTTTTTTGGGACAGAAATCTATACAATTCCTTGTCATTTTAGACCATTTGATAAACAAATGTGTCCATTATGCTGATGTAAATGAAACCTCAACATCAAGCGCTAACGTTATTATAGCCCTGGTAAAACCCTGTTCACAGGCTGCCCAAAATACCTCTCTGTAGTTAAATGCCTGGATTATGTCTGGCATCTCCTGCTTTTGGCTTCACAAAAACAAAGAAAACTTCAATATTCTTTAAATTAAATTAATAAAAATCATAACAGTGACATTAAGTTGCTTTATATTGTAGGGTAAAAAGTAAATGGGTTGGTTCTTACGTAGTGGGTTTCTAGTAGAGCACTCAAAGCGCTTTATACAAGATGCATTATTCACTCATTCACACGTAATCATATAAGCACTTTTTTAAATGCTGTCTATTTCTAACATTCACACTCCAATGGATGCATCGGTGAGCAACTTGGGGTTCAGTATCTTGCCCAAGAATACTTTGCATGCAAACTAGAACAGCCAGGGATCAAACCACCACCGTTCCACTTAGTGGATGACCTGCAGCCACTCCCTAAGCCTTAAATATTAGAAAGATATAAGAATAAAGAATTGACTATATTAGAAAGAAACCCTGACAATCACAAAACCCCATATGAGGAAGCAATCTGAGGCAGTGAGAAGAAAAAAAAACTCCCTTTTAACAGGATATGGTTGGGGGTGATGGGGACGAAGAAGACAAGACATGATGTGGTTAGTTTATCATCGTGGCCAGGATATAACATTTAAGCCAATATCCAAAATCCTCTTATGTGCGAGCAATCGTCAGCCACATAAAATGTAAGAAGTTTAGGAGAGTATAAAATGTTACTGTGTGTGGATCGTTATCACATCAATGAAGCACTAAAAAAAGATTAGGACTGAGATAGCAGAGTGCATTTTATTGTGCAGATTAGGGATATGAAACATCTGATATAAATTTATCAATGTGGGTGTGTCCAGTTTGCCATATTTCCATTTCCATAATTTGATCACACACACACTCTAAAATGTTATAGCATTTCCCTGCCTGCAGCCTCTTCTAAGTAAGCCCCAGTTCTTACCTTGGCACCATAAGAACTGTATGTGCACAAACACAGACTGCACACTGTGTCAGTTGTACATGTAGATAGAGTGTAGATAAATTCATGCAAATAAATAAAAGAATTAACACATTAGCCCCGAATTACACTCAGATGCAGCAACAGCAGCAGGGCCTTACATGTTAACTCTGGGTCCGGCCATGATCTTGAGCATAGGCAGCAGGTCCTCAGCGTAGCGACACATGGGACCAGAGCTGAGGTACTCCTCCTGCCTGCCAGAGAAAGGAGGGTACTGGTTCTCACAGGACACGACACCTAAAGGAAAAAATATTTTTTTTGCTATTACAAACAATCTGTAAGCAAAACACTGACATACACAAAGATTTCAATTTGATTTGGTGCAGTGGGTAGCAGTTTCTGTCCACCCGATAAATGTAAAACCCAAACCCAAACTAGAAAGCTTTGTACATTTTAACAGCGCTGAACAGAAATCTCCTGAGACAAACCTGCCTGTTTAGCTGCTAAATGCTCCACTGTGTCCTCAGCTGGGCTCTAACTGTGTCACTGTGCTATGTGAGCAGTTAGCTGTAAAGTTGTAAAGCTGAAAAAGAAGCAGAGGGGAGCTGCAGGCACACATGATAATCCTCTGGAGGTTCATGTCTATGAGCGACCCCTGTCACATTGTCCCCCCCCCCCCAAAAAAAAACAGAGCTACAACATTAGCTTATGTGTTGGGGTTATCAGATTCACAGCCAGTGTCTTTTACCTGGAGTAGTTTTATGGCCAAATATTCCATTGAAGAAACAGGGCATGCGAATGCTGCCGCCGATGTCTGAGCCCACACCGATGACTGAACCTGCCGCTCCCAGTATGCTGCCCTCTCCCCCTGAGCCCAGAGCAACAGATGATAAACAGTGAGAGAGCAGAGATAAGTGAGTGGAAGTGGACTTTATCTGCACCATTACTGTCAATAAAAGTCCTCACAGAGCCAACAAAGTACGTTTACCTCCAGATACGAACATTTTTGTTTTGAGAAAAATGGCAACATAAACTGTATTTGTTCATTAAATGTTTGAAATAAGCAGTGTTACTATTAAAACTCTACTGATTTAGTGCTGCAGTGTTAGGCACATACACATCCTTGTGTATGCATAAAGCAACTCGACTAACAATGGTTTGGTTGGAGATTTTATGGTTAAAATTGCCTTAAAAAAGCAGGTCAGAGGTTTAGTGTAGTCTTCGCACACAAAGACAGAGAAAGAGACATCACGAGGTTTTTAGATTTTTCACAGCTCTGTCTGCAGACACACAAGACGGCATTGAACATTTTCCACATAAAATAGCATTCAACCAGACCTGAAAGCAGGGAAAGGTGAAAAAAACCCCACAAATAAATGAGAGCACCACAGCCAGAGCCTCAGTAATATGATTAAAACCAGGACGACTCCTGGGAACAAAAACACAGACGCCAGCAAAACAATAATTTCAACTTTGTCTCAACACCAGTTGTTAACCTGAGCTTCCTCCCGGTATCCTCTCCAGGTCGTACGGGTTGTTGGTGATGCCGTAGATGTGGTTGTGCGATTCATACCACATGCAGAGCTCGCTTGTGTTGGTGACACCCAGCGGGATGGCACCCGCTCTCTTCAGCAGGGCCACAGGTGGAGCGTCGACCGTGGCCACGATTCCTCGCCTGGAGACCAGGCCTGTAGTGAAAGGCATGCCTGCAGAAGGGAGACGTGTCACATGTGCAGAGTGGATTCACAGTGACTAACTAAAACTAAAGACTAACAGCTCTGCTTTTCCCTCAGCATCATTCTTATCTGATGGAAAACGTTTCTGTCTTCTAGTTTTCTCCTTCAGTGAACAGCAAGTAAAAAACCAGACCTGAAGTCTGAAAACTAACTACCACAGTAAAACCTTCTAAGAGGATTTACAGCGCTTAAATGCATACTTGCATACATAGTCCAAAGTGCTGTATGTTCCCAATGAGTGTGTGTGGACTGAGACATGTTAACAGTATCAAATACTGAGTAAAACTCAGGTCAGCTGACGCAGGTAACCACAGTAAAGTGTCAGGTTTCACGCGGCTGACGGGAGATTAAATTTCTGGAAGTTACCCTGGAGGGCATAAGACTCTTTCACGGAAAGTGGGACTCCTAATAAAGGCAGCCGGTCCTCCAGCACCTCCTCTCCTCCAGTCTCCTCCTCAATCAGCTTATCGACCTGAGCCGCCTCCTGAAGGGCAGCAGCAAACCTGGACAGAAGGAAATGCAGTTTACTTTTACTGACATCCTGACAAATTTAGAGGCAAAAGGTTTTGACCTGATGCTAGTATAGTATGAAAATGAGAGATTCACCAAGCTGATTATACAGGGAGTGCAGAATTATTAGGCAAATGAGTATTTTGTCCACATCATCCTCTTCATGCATGTTGTCTTACTCCAAGCTGTATAGGCTCAAAAGCCTACTACCAATTAAGCATATTAGGTGATGTGCATCTCTGTAATGAGAAGGGGTGTGGTCTAATGACATCAACACCCTATATCAGGTGTGCATAATTATTAGGCAACTTCCTTTCCTTTGGCAAAATGGGTCAAAAGAAGGACTTGACAGGCTCAGAAAAGTCAAAAATAGTGAGATATCTTGCAGAGGGATGCAGCAGTCTTAAAATTGCAAAGCTTCTGAAGCGTGATCATCGAACAATCAAGCGTTTCATTCAAAATAGTCAACAGGGTCGCAAGAAGCGTGTGGAAAAACCAAGGCGCAAAATAACTGCCCATGAACTGAGAAAAGTCAAGCGTGCAGCTGCCAAGATGCCACTTGCCACCAGTTTGGCCATATTTCAGAGCTGCAACATCACTGGAGTGCCCAAAAGCACAAGGTGTTCAATACTCAGAGACATGGCCAAGCTAAGAAAGGCTGAAAGACGACCACCACTGAACAAGACACACAAGCTGAAACGTCAAGACTGGGCCAAGAAATCTCTCAAGACTGATTTTTCTAAGGTTTTATGGACTGATGAAATGAGAGTGAGTCTTGATGGGCCAGATGGATGGGCCCGTGGCTGGATTGGTAAAGGGCAGAGAGCTCCAGTCCCACTCAGACGCCAGCAAGGTGGAGGTGGAGTACTGGTTTGGGCTGGTATCATCAAAGATGAGCTTGTGGGGCCTTTTCGGGTTGAGGATGGAGTCAAGCTCAACTCCCAGTCCTACTGCCAGTTTCTGGAAGACACCTTCTTCAAGCAGTGGTACAGGAAGAAGTCTGCATCCTTCAAGAAAAACATGATTTTCATGCAGGACAATGCTCCATCACATGCGTCCAAGTACTCCACAGCGTGGCTGGCAAGAAAGGGTATAAAAGAAGAAAAACTAATGACATGGCCTCCTTGTTCACCTGATCTGAACCCCATTGAGAACCTGTGGTCCATCATCAAATGTGAGATTTACAAGGAGGGAAAACAGTACACCTCTCTGAACAGTGTCTGGGAGGCTGTGGTTGCTGCTGCACGCAATGTTGATGGTGAACAGATCAAAACACTGACAGAATCCATGGATGGCAGGCTTTTGAGTGTCCTTGCAAAGAAAGGTGGCTATATTGGTCGCTGATTTGTTTTTGTTTTGTTTTTGAATGTCAGAAATGTATATTTGTGAATGTGGAGATGTTATATTGGTTTCACTGGTAAAAATAAATAATTGAAATGGGTATATTTGTTTTTTGTTAAGTTGCCTAATAATTATGCACAGTAATAGTCACCTGCACACACAGATATCCCCCTAAAATAGCTCAAACTAAAAACAAACTAAAAACTACTTCCAAAAACATTCAGCTTTGATATTAATGAGTTTTTTGGGTTCATTGAGAACATGGTTGTTGTTCAATAATAAAATTATTCCTCAAAAATACAACTTGCCTAATAATTCTGCACTCCCTGTAGAGTCCATTATGCAGGGAACATGTGCCTTGCCATGCTTTTTGACCATATTTGCACTGTACTGTTCTTTTATTAGCCATTGATAGCAGGTGCATCCATTAACCGTATGGGTGCATTGTAGAAACCTGCTAATTAGTTAATCAGCTAATTAATTAGTAAATCTCCTAACCAGGAGCATAAACTTCTTGAATGGTCCGTTAGCACAATTAGCCATTTAGAAATCCTCATTATTTATGAGATAACTGCATTAAAAATACACAAACACAATCACCGCAGTCGGGAGTAGAGCCTGACAAATGCAAGATTTTTAAGACCATTATTTTGTATATTCTGATATGTTGGCTGTTTTTTTTCTTTAGGACATGTAAAACAAACTTGTTATTATTTGTTATGCTCCGCCCAACTCTCCTCAGATTAGCTGGTTATTGTTTCGGTCTTCCAAAAGCGCATGTTGCTAAGAGGGACGTTACAGAATGCCCCCGGTGGAAAAAACATGCAACCTCAGCACTCGTCACATGGATGAAGGGTGTTTCTCCTGTCTTTGTTTAAATTTTAAATTTTCATTTATCATCTTATGTAACAACTGATCCAGATAGACGGACAAATAGCTAATATCAGACGATAATGTTGGCCCATTGATAAATATTGACTCAAGAGGCCCAGTTCAAAGGCACAGCAGTGCAAACTGTGCATTGTATTGTCACTATAAATTACATGTTTTCTTTTGCTGAGAAAACTTTAACACTTAAATCTTTTTTATATTTTCCTCACACTACCTTTGCACATTTACCCAGAGCTAACGTGATGTGACACAACAGATACACACTGCCAAGGGTAAACATCATATTTTCTCCCAATAGTCTGATGGCATTCTTCAAGGCCGATATATTGATACATTTTTGTTTCATTTCTGAGTTAAAGAAAAAAAAAAAAAAAAAGCCTCACATCATCATACCCTGTGCTGGGCCAGGAAAATGTTTATTTCTGCCTTCCTGTCAATAAAATAATCAATCACTGCAGCTCAAGAGCACACTATTAGGCATCAGGGAAATAGAGATGATCATTTCTTGCCTGTCTTTCACAACAGCATTTACGAAAGGGTTAACTTCCTGGATCCTGTCAATGTAAGCCTGCACCACCTCCACGCTGGACACCTGCAGGGACACAACATTTAGACCACGTAAGGACACGTTATGGTTCATTACAGAAAGAATGTCACAGAACAGGAGAACAGGTCAAACTGAGGGTGAAACTTGAATCTGATTTGTCCTTAAGAAAAATTTTTTTAAAAAAAAAGGAAATAAGGTTTTGACTTCTGTGTCTTTAGAGTGGATTATAAAAGCTGCTTCAGCTTCTCTACAGCTGCTGTACATCTGCAAGCCGCTTTGCAACCCACAGTTCCTCCTTTCAAGTTGTTCCTGCTACGTCTCCTGTCACTGGTGCGTGCTGCTCTCCCAGAATCACAGACGCTATTAAAAAAAAAAAAAAAAAAAAAAAGGAGGAAAGCTACAGTGATGTGTCATTGAAGTCTGTAGCTGAGCGCTTAACATCAACATGTTTTTTTATGAGTGAGCAGCGGATGTGCCAGTGACACTCCACACTTATTGGCTAACAATTTTGATTGACAAGCTGTTAGCATTACCACTCTTACAATAACCATAAACTAAAAAAATTGATTTTATGTTTTATTTGTTTTACTGAAACTAGTAACTGAGACCAAAGAAAATTATCAGGAAATAAGGTGTTTACAGAAGTGACCAGGTTTAAGGCATTAGCTTCATTTTTCCTGGTCAAAAGTTACATCCATCTTTTATACAGGTTATGTCCAAAACAGAGCCCTACCACCAAACACCAAGCCTTCTGTTTGATATAGTCACCCAGAGTGAATTAGATTACAATAAGATACTGTAATCTAAAAACAAAGGGGCTCTGTACAGGAAAGGTCATTCAGTAACAGCCTGTTTTTTTTCCACCCCTCAGTAGACTTGGTGATTTCCGTGTCAGCTTTTACGCTACTGTGCGGTGGAGCAGCTGATGCAAACACACTCAATGAGCCACACTCAATGAGCTCATCAGGGATGATGATTCAGTCCTGGATACAGAGGAAAGCACTTAGTAGTATGGATGATGCCTCTCATCCCCTGCACACCACACTGGAGTCATACTAAAAGTATATATAGAAAGGTGCGTGTTCTTCAAGATGTGACCAGTGAAACTCTGTCATTGTAAAGAGGTTTAATGACATATTTAATTCCTGATATCTTAATATAAGACAAAGTGCAAACAACCATACATCTCAGTTTTTCTCATTATAAAGAAATGGTGCTGTAGTAAGCAGTCTTTGGGTTTAAATGATAAGAGATTGCTCAGACCATCCTATAATTATAACACTGAAGAATTTTTTTATTTATTCACAACAATTATGTGAAAAAACAAACATCTTTTGTTAAATGCTATTATATTACTTAATTACATTGGTGTAGCATTAATGTCACAGAAGCTGTAATCTGTTAAAAATACAAAATGCATGCCCCCCCCCCCCCAATTCCAGAGCCATCCAGTGCATGGCCGGATTGGAGTCTTTGCCTGGCCAATTTGGGCCCCAGGCCCTTATGTTTGACACCCCTGCTCTAAAGTGGATACAAGTTTAAAATTAAAAATGCACAATCCTATTTGGGATTTTTGGGGGGGGTTTTGTTTTTTATAAATCATTGAAAACTCTCTCTCCTCTCACGGCCCGCAGCTCACAGCAGCTTCACGGCCCAAAAGGGTGTCCCCCGCCCACACCTTGGGAACCCCTGTTTCCTGCACTATTGTATGTTATTACTGAGCAGTCTTCCCTAAATATGTTCCTTTCTTTTATCCTATCCCATCTCGTGTTTCTTGGCATTTCTGTCCAATAGCTTTGAAAATATTTGTGAGTAACCCATTAATCAGCATTAATCGCTCCAGCACCACATGAAAGCTGCACCTGCACATGCGCCATGTGTGCATACCAATAAAACCTGGCAACAAGTACAAGATTTGGTCACCTCCAACTTCCACACATCTGTCTGGAGCAAAGCACAGCCCGACAAAATGCTGCTCCCATTCTGGCTGTACAGGCAGCACAGGTGTGTTGTTATTCCACAGGTGTTACGGTCTTACTGTGGGCGTGGAGACTTGGGAGCAGAAAGCAAGCGTTGGGAAACCGTCCCTGAGGAGCGGACCAAGGTGCTTCAGCTCCAATGATTGTAAATAGAACTAAAAATGGAAATAGAAGCTAAAGAGGGGATGTAAGAAGCGGAAACCGACAGCGCATGACCTCCAGATGTAACAACGGCTTATGTGAGTCTAAATCAAACTGACATGAAGATGGTTAAATCTACTGCGCTTGGAGCCAGTGTTAAACAAACACACACCCCTCTCCTCCTCCAGCCGGGAGGTCTGACCGGGTACACACCTCTTTTCGCCGGATCTTCTTGGCGAGCTGCGTCGCCGACATAAGCAGCAGCGGGTTTCTGACGGGCGGGAGCTTCTTCCCTGACAGAGCAGATCTCCGAGGGCAGAAGAAGCGAAAAAGGACGAAGAGGACCTCCGTGACCGCCTTCAACAGCCATACCTGAGCCCTTTCCAGCCGGCTCAGAGCCATGTTTCAAGCGCGTGAGAGGACGGAAGGTCAACGGCTGGTCAACCGCAGTCAGAACACCTCCTAGCTTACAGCAGCCGATCCTTTTATATACATCCGCGAGACAAGTTAGCGACAGTTAGGTCTCCACCGGAAATGAAGCGGTTGCTTTCAAAACAAAATCATGACCTCGTTTTAAAAGGGCCAAACTACTCCAGTACTGAAGTCATTTTTTGGAATTTACTCATATTTCCATCTTATGCTGCTTTATACAGTATTCCACTACTTTTCAAACAGTAAAGAGAAAAATGCATCATATTTTCTTCTGCTTTAGTTAGTGCTTAGTAGTTACTTCCCTGGTTGATCAAATAAGTAGTTTATGTACCTCAAGTACGACTATTCAGTGGAGAGTTTTATTAGTCATTCACACTTAGTTGGTGATACTTTTCTGTAAACAAAATATTCATTTTTAATATATTGTTAAAAAACAGAATATTACAAGTGTTTTCATTTTTTTTAATTCTGCACAGTGCATGTTGTTATTGACTTTTCATCACTTCTACACTGTTATTTAAGTAGACCTGTGATGTAATTATTTAACTGATAGCTTTTTACTACTGACAGTTGTCTGCATATCAGTTTTTACTTCTATTAATAATTTTTAAAAATTACTTTTTTGTTAAACCATAATGGCATTTTTAACTAACTAGGTTAACCAACTTTTCCAGGAGCTTTTAACTGTATCTCATCATCTGCATCAGCAAACAGCATTATTTTTACTGAGTGTATTACTATGCAAAAAATGCATGAAGTGTGATAGGGTCAGAGTACTTTTGTGCGGTGGAGACGTTTTATTTTGAAAATTACCACCGGAACATAAAAAAAATATATTGTGGTTTACCTGTCAGTGACCTATGCCACCATTCAGGGTAATTAAAGGTAACGTTTAACTAGGAGTGTAATGTAAATGTAGTTGCGGAAATTACTTGGTTGTGGCTGTTAAACTAGTGCCGGCAAAACATAGATAGCCTTTTGTTCGATGTTTGCTGCCCAGTATCACTTGTTTATATGAGTTATAAGATATAAGAAAATAACTTGGATTTTGTGAACAAAGTTTCTGATAAAGTATAGATACAGTATGATGTCTATACTTAACAAGATGAAGATACATTATACCAAGTACACTACATCTTGAACTGTTCTCCATTAGTATTTAGTATCAGTACTGGAAAAGTATCACATTTCAGGCCAATAAGATGTTTGAGTCACTATCCAGTATGATTTGAAGGTGGGCCATCCTTTTCTGTTTGTCCTAGTAATCATATTTAAAATGACATAAACTGTAAATCTAAAACACATGTGAGTGTAAGAAGACGTAGAGGCAGGTTTATGAAGTTATTTTAAATGTTGCATGCTCAGAAATCCAGTTTTTGTTTTTGTTGCCTCACGACAATATTGTGCGATAAGGGCTACTTTTGAGGGCAACTTTGATAATAGTGTGTTTGTATGTAATGATATGTTATTTCATGTATTTGTGCATATTACGTGTGCCAAAGTCAGGGATTAAAAGTGAGACAGTGGGATTTTTTTGCACTATTTCAGCATTTAGTTAGCCCTACAGAAACCGAACGAGCATTAAGGGAGTGACGTTCTTTTTAAGTAGCAGGTAATTTCATATGCAGCATTTCTATCAGTTCAGCAAACATCAGCAAACACACGAACAGTTTGTGTGCAGTTTGTCTCACAGTGTGTTGCTAATTAAAGGTCCAGCTGCTGTATTTAACAGGGAGAGAAAAGCAAGAGAGCTAACTTCACTCGGAGATGGAGAAAGATAAGAAAGACAGCACAGGAGAGGACGACGAGAGGTTAGATTTAAAAGTAAGGAGTGCTCATTTAAAACTTACATGTAAGTCTTCATGTTTTAAATCAGATACTGGATCTGTTCAGGCAACACTATGCTTTCTCATATTGTGAATAATGCTGCAGCACAAACCGAGGTAGACTAACTGTGTTATTTAAAGGCTGCATGAAAACCATCTGCAGGTTAGTGCAGGATAAACAGGTTAGTTTGCTGCACAGTGATGGATTTAAAGTAAAGAACAGTGTGTGACTGGTGCACAGTGGCTGTGGTTTCACGGTCAGAGTTACATCAAGTGTAGGAGAGCTTCAAATGAATTTTAGTTGATGATGCTGAGATTCATTCACCAAATTCCACTTTCTTATCAACTTTATATCTTCTAGAAAAAAAGACGTAAACAGTATAGCGTCAGTGTAGAGGATGGAAATCAGCCAGGACAACTCCTGAAACATCTGCTGACATCTGGTTGAATGAAGTTGTGTAAATCCACAAAGTGCAGCAGGTCAGGCTGTACACTAAGAAAATCTACTCGAGCTCTCAATATAAATTATTGTGAGTTATGATTCTTTTCCCCACACTGAGTCATTACAACTAATTTTAAGGTTCCCCCACCACCTAAAGTAACAACAACAACAACAAAACATGAAGTGAAACAACCATCAGTCATCAGCAGAGGGCAGCATTGTTAAACCTAACGCAACCTCTTGGCTTAGCAGTTGAACATGCACACCACATACCAGCAAGAAAAAAAATCCTTCTGCAATGCAGGTCAGTGGGTTAGTGGAGAATCCACAGAGTCTGTTTGAGTTTGTGTCTCACTGCACCACCGAAACTGTTGAAGAGCCTCATGTGAAGCTTTGTTTGGATTCAGCTCCACACAGACGTCTTTTGTTTTGCTTCATTTCACTGGTTTGTATTCAAAATAATCAAAATAAAGGATGAAATTACTGATGATGTGCTTCATTTCAAATGTCTGTAATCTGACTTCACCGCCTCCTTCTACGTTACTTCAGACGAACCACTCTGATTATGTTTCATACGTGCTGGCTGGATTTTTTTCTAAAAATCTGGTAGATTTATTGAACAAATTCATATATTTAGAGATTTAACAGGGCCACGCCTGACAGGGACTAGAAAGAGAGAGCATAATTCTCCTGTATTGGCTTCCCTTCACTGGCTCCCTGTTAAATCCAGATATAATTTAAAATCCTGCTCCTCACAGACAAGGTCTTGAATATTTAGGCTTAAAACTTTAGTTTTTGATAAAGCATATAGTTAGGGCTATATCAGGTAACTCCTGGAGGCTTCCCATGATGCACTTCCTAGTCACTCACTTTTTCTCACTCTCTGTCTCTTTTGTCTTGTCCCTGTTGAAGATCTTTTTACATTTTTATTTGTAATTTGACATTAATGACATATGTGGAATGAACAACAAGCCCTCCTAAATGCACAGCCATGCATCCATCTGCTTATCCGTTTAGGGTTGTGGGAGGCTGGAGCCTGTCCCAGCTGTCACAGGGCGAAGCAGGGTCCACCCTGGATAGATTGCCAGCCTGTCACAGGTTAACATGCACATATTTGATGACATTTTTTTAATACTTTAATTCAGGGTGACCCTAGCACTGCATAGATCTCCTTTGCAACATACATAATGGTTCTATTTAAAGATAAACCATAACACTATCAGATCTTTATGTTAGTTTGTGTGTTTTTTATTTGAATTAAAAGCCTGATTTGTGTGTCTGCAGTGTGAGGAGGCGTGTGCAGGTATCATTACGGTGAAAAACATCATATTAGGGTTTGACCCTCTGCATAAAAGGAGCATGTAATCAATCATGTCTACACAATAGGTGCACCACCCTGCTGAGCTATTTATTGATCCTCTTCAGGCCACACCTCCATGGTCATTTGTAAGGAGTTGAGTTCACTATAACTTCTGTCTGCATGATTTGCATGCTTTAAAACTCTGGAGCCTTTTTGCGTGCAGACTTTGACCTACAGCCAGTTAACCTACATTATAGCTGAGACCCAGTGTGTCGCCTTCAGCGAATAAGCAACACTTTCTTTTGGCAGAATGACGCGACGGTCACAGAATAAAGACATAAATGTTCCTTGACGGGTACGCCCAGTCTAAAAAAAACAAAACATAAACGTATCACAATACCAACCGAGTGGAGAAAAACAGACAACCTGATCACCTGTAAGGTGACACCTGAGGCCCAGACACAACTGCTGGGCATGTAGAGACAAGAAGGGAAAACCAGGGGAAACGCACAACTGACGGCGCTAATGTCTCCGTGTGAAGCTGCAGGAAAAATGTGGCCCGCAAAGCAATTATAGCTGCATTTAAAGTGTGTATAATTTTCCGGTTGCAGGGAGTGTAGCTTGCGGTCTGCCGTGTTTTAGGAAAAACCTTGAAGGCTTTGTTAATGCACGCCTTCGGGGTAAAATGATATGGGGTCAGTGAACAACACAAGGAAGCCTTTGGGCGCTTTTCCAGCTTCTTTCCTGTGTCTGCCGACATGAGATATCCACCAAATGCATTCTAGCTGCGGCTCATTACTGTGACTCTCACAGTTTACACACAATGGAAACAACTCAAGCAGCTCCACCTATTACAGCATCCAACCGACAGACGCCAGCTGATAATGTTAAAGCCTCTGCTTCCAGATAAACCAGACAAAGCATCGCCCAGACGTTTAATTTTTCTAATGAGATCACGGACGTCAAATCCAGTCATCCTTCACCGGACAGTAATTTACTTTACAGTTTGTTTTGAAAGGAGCACTTTGCTCTCATCCACTTTCCAGCACCTCCACTCAGCCCTGGAGACCAATGCAAGCTGATCTGGCTGTCCCTCGGGGTGCCAGAGCAGAGTGTCTGCAACTGTTGTGCCTCTAATGGACAATTTTCATTATTAAAATGACAAGTATTTAAAAGGTTCCCCCACATTCCTCTGAGCAGGGTCGGAAAATCTTCTGGAGATAAAGAATCACCGATATCAGGGAAAAATAAAGATTAAAAAATTATTATCAATTGCATTAAAACTGCGGTGTGTGAAGATAGACAAGTCCAAGTGGTGGACATAGGAAAAAATACACAAACGAAAAAAGAAAAAGGAAAGGACCCCCCCCCCCCACACACACACACACACGCACACACACACACACACACAAACACACTGCAATTCAATTCCAGCAGCAGATTAGAATCAAGCACAACAACATTTCCACATTTTCTGCATCAACAAGTCCATAAATGCACATTCCAGTGACAATTACCCCTCATTCAGGGCTTTTACAAAGGTACAGATGAACATCTTGCACATATAAAACATATTCACCCAACACAGAATCTATATCACCTTTAAAACATCCTGTACATAAAAGAATCAGCGAAGACGTGGTGGTTGCACATGATTTGAAACTGAAACTTTCAAAATAACCTTTTCCTGACTGTGTTGTGTGTTCAGCATCGGTTACCACGGTGATTTATCCAGGTAGAAAGAGAGTCACTTCCGTGACACAGAACACTGTCTTTAAGTTCAACCTAACCTGCTAACCCATTAATTTTGCTTCCTAGTACACCCCTCTGGTTAAATAAAGGCTCAGCCCTACACTCAAAACAAATCCGTAGATAATACAGAACGAGGTGCAGTTTTAAAGTGAATTTACAATAAGTAACCTGCCTTTATTTATTAAGTCATGGTGTTTTTCTACATGTCCTGCATTTATAAGGAATTAATATAGAGAAAAACATAACTGATGTTAATTTTTGGAGTAGATAGTAAATAGAAGAGTGTATTATTTTTACATGCGTGTGCCATGCAGTGTTTCTTAATGCTGCTCCCCTCACCAGCTGCACCATCTCTTTTCTCCTATCTAGCTTTACGTTTTCTTCCACAGTAGGAGGAGGGGGGAGCTGAAGTGGAATGGGCCGAGGGGGAAGGTCCCATGTGGCAGCCCCTACCTTACCCCCTAACCCCCTCTCACCTCGCTGGTCCTCCTTTGGGGACCAGCATGCAAGCACATGAAACAGCTGGTGTGCTCAAAAAAGCAATTATAAAGCCCCCGGGCCCCCTGCCTGGCTGCCTGTAGGACCGGGGCAGGGGATAGTGTGGTCATTAGCATCCCCGGACGAGTTTTAACGAGGGGCCACCACAAGGACGGTTGGAGGGGTGACCCAGCAGGTTCACATCACTTATATCAGGTGGAAATTGGAATTTCAGATGGAGGAGAGGTGTGTGTTTGATATTTTATTTACACTGCGTTTTGTGAGGGGCCTTGACACAAAGTAAAACAGGTGGTCCATACAGTTTTTCTCCAACACAAGCTTCAGTTAAAGCATAAATGGCTAAAATAAATAACTAAATAAATGAATAGCAAGCCAAGTTTCTTTATGCTGTGGGGATGTTATTCAGTTGGTGAAGCTAATGAAAAGCCTGTGTATCTGAATTAGTCCTCGTTCCTGTTGTGCTCTCTGTGGATTGATTTGTCCCCTGAAGGGAACTGGAAGCTCAGGTGTTGACTGTGCTATTGATTCGCCTCCTACCAAGTGTTGTTAAAACTCTTCAGTGGGGGAGCAGAATGAAAAACCACATGAACCAGCCTCATTAAAATACATTTTTTGACCCCTCAGGTGACTGCAGGAAAAACTGAGTGAGAATGATTTTTCAGCCTAACGCTACATGTAGCATTTCTATAACGACCTAGTAAGATCTGGTGGCTCAGATAACTGTGGTCTGTAGACTGTGTCTCAGACATTTACATACTGATTTGGTTCTTTGATCTCGGTTATTGACAGCAGTCGCCTATCCATTTATCAGGAAGGACACAGTCCACAGATCACTGATGATTTAAATGTCATGCTAGCTCAAAGATGATTAACAGGCTCCAGAGGTCTGGTAAACTTAGAGCAGATCTACAGATTTTATCAATCCATTTCATCAGGCACACAGAGCATAGCCACTGTGTAAGCTCAGCGTTTTTGCAGTTAGCCTCTTGGTGTGTTGAAACCAAACACGATGACTGAAGGAAAGACTGGTTCTGCTTTATAGTCCTTTATGCATTTATACACTTACTCATCATACCAGCACTTTTTTCAGTGACTAAGTGCTTTTTTATCTAGCATTCACATACGGCAGATATCTATAGGCTGTACTGTACATGTGGTTTACATGAACAAGTAAAGCATCTCTGGCACTACCTGCTGTGGTGATTCCTTGTGAATAAGGAAGTAGATGAAAGTAGCTTTTTATGGACTGTGCTGCTGTAAAAAAAGACTTGAAACTAATGACTGAGACCATAAATCCATCATTAAAGTATTTACTGACGTGACAGCGCAATGGAGCAAGGGGTAATCTTCTCAAAGATCCCTCCAGCCAGATGTGTCGCCCCCTGCTGGCCATTAGAGCAAACAGAAACCTCTGCATTTACTTCACATTTTAGACCCGGAGGATACCTCACTGTTTGCTCTGCACCAAATTACGGTGCAGTCTGCCCCATAGCTGCTGAAACATTTCACCAAAAGACAAAAATGTGAACCTCAGTGGGCCTAAATGTCACCATCTTCTTCTCCTTCTTCTTCCTCTTTGGGCTTCGCTCTGTAGTTTCATCACAGAACCTACAGAGAGCAGGTTAGGGTGTGTCTCTGTCACACCAACGCTCTGCATGTCCTCCTTCTCTATAGCCATTAACCTATTTGACCAACAGTAGCACAGTTTCCAACAGCACCCTGCCGGTCAGCGGCACCAGGCCTCGACTGATCTGACAAAGATTTTGTGCCGGGTGCCGTGCCTGAAGCAGCCCTTCTCATTCTGGGCTTGTCAAAACATGCAAATGGAAAGTTAGACATTTTAATCTCAGGAAAAAACATCTGATTGCATAGAGAGTGATAGTTTTATTTTGGTGGAGAACTGTTTAGCCTTGAAAGCACAGTGATTTGCTTGTTGTTTGCTCTTCTCACGTGAAGTTTATCTGAAGTCCGTGTCAGGACAACAGAAACTCATCGGAGGTTTAAATGGGACACATCAGTCTTTCACGTCACTGGGGAAGGCTCAAGTCTAGTACGACTCAGGGAGGTCAGCGGGGGTCAGAATAATCCCCCATCTCTCTCTCTCACACACACACACACATGCATGAATGCTTACACATAATCCCCACAGCATGCTCGGTGAAGCCCAGCCTGGACTCACAGCAAATCAACAGTTGTTGTGATGAATAAGTGATCAGCAGCGCTGAATAATAAATGACATGTTTTATTATAATGTGACTTCAGTGTTTTATTTTTTTATTTCCCCTGGTTTCAGGATAGAGCTCATAAGGCAGAGAGCCACTCGCCTCCAGCTGTATGTGATAACGATGTGTCGCCACCCGAAGTATGTGGCTGTGAGGTGTGAGATGGCTCCACGCCGTATGATGGGCTTTTTTTTTATGCCTCTCTGGCATCCAGAACCTTCAGGTGCCCCCAGGCAGGATTCACAGTTGCCTGTAATCAACGTCAATATCATTTCATGACTGAATCTCATCTCAAAACAGGGACATTTATTTATTTAGCTATTTATTTTACTTTACATCACTGGTGTTGATTTGGTTTGTACTCAGTTTGACTAAAGTTGTTTGTTTTATTGTATTTAATATTCTGTGCTGATATGAATTGACCTACTGTGTAGGTGAAAAACATGTTTGCAGCTGCATAAACGCACAGAACATTCAATGAGCCATTAAAGGGCTTTTTTCTATGCACGTGAGCCTCATTATGACACTAAATGTTTTAGGACACATTAAATCAGAGATATCTTAACATAAGAGAAAAAACTGTAATTTCAACAGCAAGATTTCTATGTAAAGATGTGTAAAATTATAGAAAATTACAGAAAAAGTCCTGCTAGCTCATTATGCACCCTGTCTTGTATTTATAAGACATACATGTTTCGTTGATTCACAGAATTTTTTCTTTATGTTTGTCTATTACTCAGTTCCTTTTTGGTTCAGCATGAATAGCCATGTAGGAGCTTTCAATCAGCAGGAAAAGCTTAAAACTGATGAAAATACAGTTAAAAGTCCAAAATTGAAAGCCCTTCACATTCTCCAGCCTTTCAGTGGGCCACATTGGAGTCTTTGCTGGGCCAAGTCTAGCCCCAGAACCTAGTGTTTGACCCCCTGCATTATATATATATATATATATATATATATATATATATATATATATATATATATGATAGCCTATATATCTTTATTTGACTTCATCTCTTCACTTGAGCTGTTTCAGCTGGAAATTGCCCACTCGGCAGCTTTGCAGAGTGTCGGCTGCGGAGTATAATCCCGGGCTTTGGTCTCAGTATTGAAATAAATTCAATAAATATCCATTTAGCCTGGTAGCGTTTATTTGTGAGACGTTCCTCACATGACATCACACTAGAAAAATGTTTTTCTTCCACTTATCCGCCTCTTTAATCGCCTTTTAGTCCATCAGATTCATTTTAAGATAAACTGGAATCCTGGTATTCGGTCAGGTGTGAATTTCTGGCTTCAATAGCCGGAAATGTACTCCACAAAAAAATAACAATCAAGCGATATTATTGTTTGGTCTCTGGTTTATTATAAGGCTGACACGTGTGCAGTAATGGGAGGCAGTGGATGGTTATCGGGGCCCAACAGCCATGTTTCTCTGCCGCAGGGGTCTCCTGGGTAATTACAAACAGCCCCAGTCAGTGAAAAGCATCCAGACTTTGGATGAGCCAGCTCGTGTTTGTTATCACTGAAATGTCCTGCTGATCTGTTAGAGAGGAATCATATTAATGATCGTGTCTAATATACAGCTCGGGGTTTCCGCACAAACGGACTCCGCATCTTCTCCAGACACTAAGCGCGTGCACGCAGCAGCACGACCTGGGGCACTTCAGGCGCCCCCACAGGTGCATTTTTGCGGTGATCACGTGTGTGCCCGCCCCGCTCACCAGCCTCCAATAAAGCACGGCAAAAGTCACCGCTCCTCTCCCTTCTAGCAGCCAACACCGCAACGAGGGAGGCAGAGATCAGCAACGGTGACGTGAAACGAAACCAGCACCGAGTCCGTACCCGCGACTCCAGGAGGATTAATTAGTAAACTAAAGCTCTCGGTAACCGGACGCCGCTGGTGGTGCTGGCTCAGAGCTCGGCAGAGGACACAGGGCCACCGGCGCATGTGGAGGTTGTGTTTTTCAGAGAAGGCCAGGTAAGTCCTCCTCCTCCTCCTTTGCGGTGAAGCACGTCTCCGCTCGCTTTCGGTGCAGCTTCTTTTTATGCGTCAGCGTATTCCTGTTTGGACCATGAGGCTGATGACCATATGTGCGTGCGTGCGTGCGTACGTGCGCTTGTGTCCGAGACACAGACTCACAAACTCAGCTCACTTTTAGCATCCATAATTTAGAATCCGCAGTGAGCAAAGCTCCGGGTTTTTGCGGAGCATCAGCACCGGAGGCACACACGCGCTGTCTGGGGATTGCTTAGAAAAGACCCCCACCCTCCTACCCTTTCGGCGTGACCGTGGGACCATTTAGAGCTTTAAATGCCGGCTGAATGATTGGATCAGCTGTAAAGAGCGACTGTGTGTGTGCAAAGTGCAAGCAGCGGCAGCCAGGGCTCTCTGCGTCCTGCGATATTATCAGAGAGCACGACATGACAGACTGCGTCAGGAATGAGAAAAAGAAAATATATTTGGACTCCATCGTGGAAATTCAGTCTGCAGACTTCACGAGTGCACATCATATTTCAAAGGGTAATGTAAGAGTCGCAGTTAAACCCAGCCACGCTTTTCCAAAATAGTCTTGTTTTATTTTTGTGACGTATACGATGATTCGTCACAGCTGTAATTAAAGTATTGTCCCCCTCAGCACAAGCAGCAGGAGTTTTATTTACAGACTGTTCGCATCAGACGCGCACACTTTATGATTTATTGAATTGACGCCCCTGTGCACGCCCCCCTCTCCGCTCTCCCTCTTCAGTTTCAATAGGCTGGAGCTCCAGTGAGGCAGGTCTGCGCGCACTGGAAGCCCGGGATTCAATTGGTGGAAGTATAAAGTGGAGCCCCGTCCTCCTTTCTTTTTCTTTTTTTTCTTTGCTGCAGGAGGAGCAGACTTGGGGGAAATTGAGAGAGACGCCGCTCAGCAGCAGCAGCAGCAGCCTGCGCAGTTTAGAGAGAGAGTACGGCATGAGGGACTTCACCCCCAAACTGCGCACCGACTCTGCAGGATGCACCCCTGCAGCTGTGTAGCTGCTTGAGGACGCACTGAGACGAGCTCGTTCCGGACGTGTGCAAGAATCTCTGAGGGATTGGGCCTGACTGGTTTCTGACCGCAGCTGCAACATTTGGTTTATCGTTCCTGCTCTCCCGAGAGCCGTGCGCTGTGGCCTTGTAGCGGACATGGGAAATGTAAACAGTAATCGGGCTGGATTTTAAACTACGCACACGTCCCAAGTCTGCCTCCTCCTCCCGGGCCGTCCGAGACGGAGATGGAGACGGAGAGGATCGTGCATGAGCAGGAGGGAGAGGCTGAGCCGCCCATGCACCACGTCCATGGAACCAACCGGATTAGACCGTCCTCATACCGGGCCCTGCGCAGCGCCGTGTCTACCCTGGCCCGCCTGGATGACTTCAGCCGCGAGAAGATCGGCGCAGGGTTCTTCTCCGAGGTGTTCAAGGTGAGAAAACGGGGTCTAAACGGGGTGACGGGACAAGTTTTCACTTAACTTCCACGAGCTGATTTTGAGTGTCGTTTGTGACAAGCTCGAAGTTTAAGGTGCACATCCTGCAGTCTGAGTCGAGCCTCTAAACTTTCTCTATTTTAAGACTGCAAAGAGATGTACTTCCTGATGCCCCAGAATGAGTTGTTGACTTCCTGTCAAGTCTCTTTATGGTGCCGAATAACTGCTGAGGAAGCTGATGATGCATTTTTCTTTCTTTTTCTTTTTTTTTTCTTCTTTTTTTTTTTTGTTGATGGATGGCATCATGGTGTCCACACCTGTTTGCAGTGACCCATTAGTTGGTGAAAGGTGGACGCAGTGTTTTGTTTTTGCCTCCCAACCCTGTGTGTAAGGGGATATGGTCAGTGCAGGTAGATCATGTACACCTGTAAGGTGACCCTACTCCTGACTCTGCTTGCAACAGCGGCCTTCATCCCCTTTTGTCACGCTGCCTTTTCAGTTGCATCGAGCCCAATTCTGAGGTACGCCTCATTAATGATGGCTCTGAGTTGCCAGGGTGTGATGGTGTGAAAGGGATCACTCCAGGAGGAGCTGGCTGAGAAGAAAATGGGGCGAGTGCTGATGCAGATTTCGTTCCAGGTGTGGCTGATTTATTTATTTGTCCACACTGTGGCCTTGCAAATACACAGGATCACCAAACTTACCATCTGCAGCAGCGTAGCAGGTATAGCTTTAATCTCTCGAGTCTGTGTTTCATCACGGTCGTCTAGCTGCACCAGGAGCTCCCCGCAAGGTGTTTTAGCAGGTGTTTGTCTGTGTCTGACGAGATTTTGTCAACACAATGGTGTCACAACTCTCCACAGCTCAGTTATGAGACGCTACAGGTGTGTAGTTGAATTTGCAGATGGGTGTGGCGCGACCTAAGAATTTATTGGGCTTGATTCAAAGATTATGAGGATTAGGGGCTTTAATCTAGAGCATACTGGGGCTTTATGGTAGCACTTGTTGTCACTGTTGATAAAGCTGATGGTTTTTAGCTGCAGATTAATGAGCTAATGGTTGCAGCTCTGCATTTCTTCACTGAGCAGCAGTGTAGGTGACTGCAGCAGCATTTGGTATGAATTAAAACGGTTCAAGCTTCTTTTTAATCTAATAGGATCAAAGTTGGAACAATAAATTTAAGTAGGTTTCGTTGTTTAGTGAAGGCAAAACGGCCTACTTTCTAATCATTAAGTTTCAGGCCAGCGCTGACTACCTGCTCTCTTGTGCTTTCTGATGAAAGGTGATTGCCGTTTAGTCCCTAAGTGCTGCTAAAACCTAACCCAGAAATTCTCAGGCAGTGCAGTTGTCAAATTAAACGACCCAGCTGTAGTATTTTATAATGGTGTGGGTTTTTTTTTTTTTTCACACCCTATATCACACTTGCATGTGATTCGACAGGCTTTTGCAATAAATCTGCATCTTTAAATTGAATTTACTGTGAGAAAATAGGCGTGTTAGACACTATTTACTCTATAGATGAAGGGCTTCCTCTGGGGTTATAGCTTCTATATTTTTTTTTTTTTTAATAAACTGTTGAAGTTTTATTTAATTTGGTTTTATGTTGGTAGAAGGAAATTAACTCTGGGTTAGTGTGTTGGACTTTGTTTTCCCTTTTAAGTGGTCGTACGAGTGTGGATGTCAGTGAGGTTGCTGGTGAAAATAATTTGGGTGCAGCTCTTATCGTGTGATCTGCTCGTATACAATCATCACACTTCTAGCATCGATGCTTCACAGGCTGCATGTACCAGCCTGGACTTAATGACTCTAATCTAAAGCATTAGAGTATTCATAGTCGCATTTAAGTTGCAGCTGTGGATTTCCTCCATATCACTCCTGTCACAAGTGTCTGAGTGTGTGGCTGGTCAGGCTTTCTGTGTGTATCCCTGTATGTATGGAAATAGAAACACTTGTACGTTAACCCCCCCTACAGTAAATCACTGCCTGGCTGAAGAATTTCTTACTGATCAGTTAATGTGTTTGACTTCAAATGTATAAATTATTAGAAAGCAGCAATGTGATTAATTTTGTAAACAGTTTATCAAAGGATTGCGAGCTCAGTGAGGGGAAGCCCTGCTGTTCAATACTGACATCAGTGCCTATAAAATAAACACACCTTAAAGGTAAATCTGTCTACAGTAACGACTAGTTCTTGTTAAGAGATTATTTTGAGTGCCTTCATTTTGACGTGACAAACACCTAGATGAGGTCATGTGTTCGATCTGTGGTAACATACAGGTTAACAGCTGGCTGTAAACAGCTCCAGCTGTGTTCAGTGCAATCCACTAGTCTTTAAAAGCATTAGTGGGACTTTAGAGGATGAATTTGGTCCTCCTGCAGATTGTTGCACAACTAAACTCGTGATATGAAATCACATGGAGTGGGTGCATAAGATGCTGAGTACAGTAATTATTTCCATCATCAATCATACTGTTGAACAGGCGTTTGTCAGAAATGGTGGCGCATGCTTATTGTGGCAAATTATGAAAATGAAAGGGGTAAAAAACACAAAATGATCAGTTTCATGTAAGGCAAAGAAAAGCAGCAGGGTTTGATTTTAAAAGCTAAGGTTTTAGAGTCGTGTCAAAACGGCACATTATTTCAAATATTTCTAAAAAGTTGGTCTCTACTTCTAACATTTTAGAGGTTAAAAAAATAATTGGCTGGGTTTTGGAGTCTAATGCCATTTTCACACATGCTTTGCAGCCCTGAACTTATCTACACACGTAACCCAGTTGGCGTGCGCGAGAGATCACAAATGACTCATGCATCAGGTGGCCTTTATCTTGTCCGTTCCCTCGTACAAAGTTTGAGGAAAAGTGATGACTGTGCAGCGTCTCCGCCGTCTCCTGTGCGCGCTGCTCGGGCCAGCGGATTTCCAGAAGGGAGACTGTGTTCGACACAGATGTGAGAGAGTCCCGATGATCATTTGTGCTTTCATTTGTGGAAAAAAAAGTTCTTTTCACAAGAAGTTGACTCATCATACAAAACACGATTAAGTAAAAACATCTAATTCTTGCTTTTGAGTGCTTCAGTTTAAAAGAAGTCCAGTTTAGGTCGACCTGCACTAAACGAGGCCTTTTGTGTTCTGACTTCGCTCTTTGTGCTGTTCTCGTTCTCAAGGGAAAAAAATGTTCTTGAGGCCACTCGGCTTCTTGAAGCCACTCCCTCAGCTTTGCCCTTTGAATGGCCAATGAGCATGCAAATGTCACTGTGCTCACTGCGGTCTTGTTAAGTTGGCACTTGAGTCTGGATGAGCGTGCTCTTTGATAGTGCTATATAAATGCAAAATTGTTACCACAGCTATCAGTCACATTTATAAGTGTGCTGTACACGGCTGACCGAACAGCGGCTCCCGTATCCGGTTTTAGCTCGGAGGAAGAAGGCCCGACTGTTCAGCAGAAAAATCCCCCTACCTGATGTTTTGTTTATGAAACTTTACTAAACTGAAAGTGTGTATGGTCCGCGCTTTGAAATGGATGTTCCTGCACTTGCTCACAAAGGCCTCCTGGCCTCCTGCCATGTGTGTGCTGCTGTTGTGCTTCAGATCAATGGTGGCTCGCGGCAGGCAGACAGACAAACGGGCAGCTATTCACCTCTCCAGAGTGAAATTGTGCAATCTGGGAGGGGTCGGGGGGGGAGAATGGAGGGCAGGGCGATTTTTTTTTTTTTTTTTTTTTTTAAAAAGGGAAGGGAGCGCACGTGTTAAGACAAATCCTCCAGGTGCTGTAATTCATCTTCTTTTTAATATCGTTCAAAGCAAAGTTCTGGACGTGTCTGTGTGTAAGTGCCAGCTTGTGCACTTGTGCAATACTCCTAATTCATCAGCCTGATAACCCAGAGGCTCGAAAGCAATAAAGCTCCCATTCACAATTAAACTGCATCATAAGCCGAAGGTTCAGTTAAGTGTAGGATGTGGTTATTTATTCTGTCCCTTTCTCACGGCTGCAGGGAGTTGAGCAAACAAATTGGATCAATTTCTAATTGGATTATTGTTTTACTTCATATTACTGCGTCACGCTCCGGCTGTTTCTCCCCTGATAATAGACATGTTTGCAAACGCAGAGAACATCAGACGTCCAAGAAGAAGCACACGTTGAAGATTTGGTTCTCATTTGGACTTTCTCCATCATTTACATGAGACATGGAAATCTCAGCATTGGCAGAAAATCCCCCTCCGCTAAGGCAACCTTAGCGTTTGATGTCTTGTCTGTTCAGACAGGACTTGAAATTGTTATATCTCAAATTGATGAGTCTGAGGCTGGTGATGGTACGACGCACTCATGGCACGACTGAATTCACAGGTCATTGACTGTATGAAGGTTTCCATGTGGGTTCAACTCATGCTCGGCTCACTGCACATCAGTTTTCGTACACAGGAAGTGATGAGGAACCGGATCCCGGGCTGAAGACGTCACATGACTGCAGTCACACCTCGCTCTTAATGTGTGAGGGCTCTATCACGTCTTGTTTTTTCAGTTATAATTGTAAAACATGAACTGACAGTTCGCTGGGTAAAGGTAACATCTTCCACCTACACATAGGAATTAAACTGGTTCCAGATCCTTCAATTCACTGGATTTCTATACCTCAAAGCTTATCAGAGTATCTATTATCAGTGCTGGTATGTGTGTGGGGTTTTTGTTTTGGTTTTTTTGCTCATAGCTAAACTGTGATGTCAGTCTCATGCCAGTGCACACCTCCATGTACAATTTTATTCTCTGCTGCTAATCAGATGGTAGTTGATGCTGAAAACTTTTCTTTCCCACACAGAAAATCAATCGCATAAAGGAGCTGGTGAATAATCAAACCTATAAGCAGAATAGGCAGATGTGCTGCTGTCAAAGGTTTACCTGTACTCGTCCCTAGTTCTACCTCCCAGTATCACTAACATTTTTTAATCTCATTATTTTTGACCTGTCTATAAATACATGACTGTCTGATTTGTAAGTTGTATTATGCAAAATTTAAACTGCTAACAGCTGCTGTGCATCTGCAAGCCTCTTTGCAACCCACCTCCCTTCCGGCTTCTCCTTTTCATGCTGTTTCTGATTTAATCAGTGTCCTGTTACTGATGCCTGTCACTGATGCCTGCCCTGCTGCGCTCTCTGTCTCCAGTTTTCCAAGTATGTGTATGGAGTTCCCAGAACGGAGCCATACCAGCAATTATAAAATTACTGCAGATGGAACACTAGCAGTCTTATTTTTTTCTAACTGTGCTCCTGACTGATGTGAGCTTAATAAGGTCAGAGCCCAGATGTTATCTTTCAGTGTAGCAGTTGTTGTAGTTTCACCAGTGTTTTCCAGTCTTTATGCTAATTACTACAAGCAGCCTGTTATCTTAGTGTTATATTTAACCAACATGCTGTACCTGATATAATTCCCCATTTCCTGATTGCTTTATTCTTTTGGTAATTGAGCTTCAGCGTCACTGCCAGTTTTTCACAAACACTGTGAATTTCCATGAAACTCCTCACTGTAAGAAAGCCAGTCATCCTGGTAATTATCATACATGCTCTGATTAGCCCGACTGGAGGCTGTGTGTGCATTTGTTTTGGACTCTGCGTAAACCTGATGCAAGATAACAAGCTGATAGAGAGCAAGTGGATAAGAAGTGGGATTTAGGAGTCTTGTCCCTGTGATTGAAGAGTGTCGGTCAGCTGTATGTGACGGGTTTGTAAGGTGGAGGAAATGGTTTGTCAGACGCTGCTGTGCTGCTGCTGTTCGAGTGTTTATCAAGTTTATATCTGCTATCAAGACCTGTTGCTAGGCGAAAATTTACAATCATCAGCTATATTTGGCTTCTAGCGATAAGACTGTTTCCTGCTTTCTTTAAATGTAGAGTTTTTTTTTTCTTAAATGTAATAAGGGCTATGATATTTGAACATTTTAAATCAGGTTTAACCTGGAGCTAGATTATTTTCAGCTCACCATTTATCCGCTATAGTTAGCAAGCTGCCATTTATCCACTACTTGTAGTCGGACTAAAATGGTCCTGAAATTAATTGTTTAGTTTGCGGGTTATATGTATATTATATTTGGTAAATAAACGTGCTAGCTAATAAAGTTTCTTCCTTAAGTATTCCTTAATAGAGCATGCTTTGCTAATAGTTTCTATTTTGATTCGATTTCAGGATTCACAGGTCACTTAACACTGACCTGTGAGTCATTTAGGTACATAAAGATGCCTAACTCAATAAATGAGCTTGTATCGTCTGCACATAACAGACAGTGTGGTTAAAAAATGTGATTGAAGTTATGTCTTTTGGCACTTTTTTACTAGCAGCCTGTCACAAAAACACAGAACTGGTTCCAATTTCATTAGTTGAATCTATAAAAGATGTGAAAGAGCCATTAGCTTAAAACTTCATGGGGTGCAGTGTGTTTATTAAAAAAGGACTGGAGAAACATCTACAGTAGATTAACAATATCTGAAAGCCCTTAAAGTGGGAAAAATCCAGCACAGACCTGACTGATGCATCTGGCCCTTCAGTCGACCCTTCGTCGAAACATGTGCTGTTCACAGAAACCTCATCAGAAATGGTTGCAAGTCTTAGATGGCGTCTTTCTGTGTGTGTGTTTGCAATTGTTCCTCACTGTCCATGTAAAATATAAAGAAGTGATGGTTTTCCAAAGACTTGCACAGTACTGTACTCGTTTATTTTTGCATTTTCATAACATTCCTGCTCTGCCTCTCACTCATTTGGTTTTTATTGGATTAGCTGAGCTTAACTTTCAGTGGATCCTCTGATTACTGAAGAAATACCCCCGATGTACCTGTTACTCCTTGTTGGGATTTCTGTAATGGTGGCAGGAATTTTTGCCACAATGTTGTCTTCTTCTTTCTAACATTTTATAGACTTGGCAGTTGTTTTATGGATTTATTACCCAGCTTGATTTATATTCGAAAACATGACTTTCTTGCGGAAAACAAAATCTTTTCTTACATCTTATTGGTTTCACACTTCCTGAAATTGCATGGGAGAGAAGGAACTAAAAGCTTTTCGTAACCAGCGAATCTGGGAATCTCCCAGCAGGACGTGTCGGGATGTAATCAGTTCTTAGTAAATCCTGGCGGCTGGAACGATTTCAGCTCTGGAAATCTAAAACGACAACAAAGGAGGAGAAAAAACAGATCTCCAGTGTTGCATACACACAAACCGCGATCCATCATCAGCTGTCTCCTGTGTGCCTGTGATCATTTTCAGTGTTTGGGATTAGGAGGCGGGCTGGGTGTGTGTGCTTGTGTTACTGTTGGATGGCGGTGTTGGTATGGGAGAGCCAGTGCAGACTTGAAAATGATTGCTTTTAGTGTGGCACTTTTCCCTCATTATTCCCTTCCTCTGTCATTCCAGTCGGGGCCTGCTTCGCTGCAGCTCGCCGCACAAATATTTAGCTTTGTTTATGTTCTGCACAGCCACACAAACACGAAAGTGCTGAGCGTGTGGTGTTTCACGTCTTCATTTAAACCGCCGTGTTTATTGAATACAATTTTTCAACTTGACTGTGGATTAAAATAGGTAGTTGGGCAAGAGTTGCCCAACACTTATGTTTTCAGATCCTTCCCTTTTTTTGTTTTTTTGTTTTTTTTTTCTTTTCTTTTTCACCCCCTCTCGTCGTTACCAATAGATTTATATCAAGAGACACTTTGTGTGTTTACATCGGTGCACAATGAGCGTTTCCTCCCGTCCACTTGTTGGCGGGGCTGTAGCCTTTGCTAAACCTCAAGGAGAGCAACTCCCCTGTAAGAAGGTAAACAAGTGGTTCAGTATTTGTGTCGCCAGTGACGGTGGCTTAGTTCTTCACTGTTTTATTAAGGAGTCGCCTCAAGAAAACAAGATGTACTCTCTCACTACTTGTAGCATTAAAGCCACACATGGTAATTTATTGGCCGTTTATGTTTTATACATATATCTTTCTCCAAAATTTGCCACTTCCAAATCCAGCGGACATATGTCCTCATTATATTTGTTAAAAACATAAATTCCCTCTTTAAAAATCTGAAATTAAGGACAAGTAATAGTCCGGTAATTACAAATAACACTTTCCAAAGTGTGCATGACTTTATTAGAGGGGACTTTAAAAGTTTGGGAATACATGATGGCATTAAGTCCCTGATATGAATCGAGCTCTAAACACTTATTCCAGCAATTCCCACAATGCAACAAATCACATGAACACCTGAATGAATTTCCACCTTGGACTTTGTTTCTTGTGGTCTTTTATTTTGAAAATCACTTAAAAATTAGGCCTCCGGATGGTTTCCTTGGATTTAAGAAGGCCAACTCGGCAAGGACCCAGGTCTGTCTTTCTTACTAGGCTCCCAGCACAGCTCCCAGGTAGATCCAGTCTCAGTGCTCCCTCTTTATCTCATGAAATAAAAGTTCAATAATTGGGAAGAATTTATGTGGGAATAGAAATTCCTGCAATCCTTCGAGTTGTGTTTTTTTTTTTTTTTTTTTGTTTTTGTTTTTTTCTTTGGTTAAATAATATTTTAAAAAAAGTCGGTGTCGTCATTTATGCACACTTTGATGAAGTGTTACTTATAACGTCATGCATGTCCATGTATCAATGAAGGAAGTAATTTTTCTAGAAGTAATCAGACACTCGAGGACTGTAGTTGAAAATCTGCCATGTGTCATGCACGCATGTGATCCTCATGCATGTATTAATCCAGTGGATGGAGACCTGGTCCTCATGTTCCTCTGTCTGCTTTAGCAGTGCCTCAGGTCAGCGATGATGAGCGTGTATTGCTGCATGCGTGAACTTAAATGACCCCTCTTTATTTTGGCCTGTGTGTGAGGAAGGGCAGGAGGCGTGGCCTGCTCAGTGTTGCTGTTGTGCAACAGACAGTGATCGTTTTTGTCGGCTCGTGGACTGCACGCCTCCCGGATCAGGTTGTTTCTGAACCCGACCCGACCGCACAGAGTGGGACCTCCCTGCTCGTTCACTGATGGACCCCCGCTTGGCTGGGTGCCTCGTCTCGGTCGTTTCCACGCATGCGTTCTTATTGAAACAGTCTGTGAGCTTCTTCACGCTATAACTGAGAGCAGAGCCTCAGGCGGCAGCTTAAGCCTTGAGTTGTTTTGCAGAAGTAATTTTATCCATCAAACACAAGTTTACTCCCCCCCCCTCGGGACTTTGCTCGGTCTCTTCACACTTCAGCTTTAACCTCACGTGTCAGTTTGGTTGATGTGTTGCTTCCTTTGTTAAAAATGTCTTGAAATGCTGATTGTGAGATAAATGTTGCTTTCCTTTTGTTAAAATGCTGCATAGGAAGCACATTCAGTGATGATGATTACTTTTTTGAAAGGGATGTTTTGCTTTCATATGCATCTACAAGCCAGTACTGTGAGGAGATTTGTCACATTTGTTTTGCTGTATAGTACAAGAAACGCATTTTAGTCCAGTCTCCCTGTATTTCCACTTTCTGATGTGGTTTAAAGGCTGATTTACTTTTTCATTAAAGTAGCCAGAGACAGGCTGCTGCTGGTGGGAAGCTGAAGTAACCATGAAATCCTCAAGGCCTTTGGAGTTGACCCCATGTCTGGAGGCAAAGTCAGAGAGAGTGTGTGTGTGTGTGTGTGTGTGTGGCTGTGTGTGTGTGTGTGTGTGTGTGTGTGGCTGTGTGGTTACAGCCAGCCTCACTCCACCTCTGCAGCAGTGTGTGATCTGTTCAGCACAGATTTTCTGTTTCTGCTTCCAGCCAGAGTCGCCACTACAAGGTGAAAGCACACAAAACACACCACAAAACACAGCATTACAGGAAATGAACATCAGCTTAAATGTCAAGCTGCTTTGATGTTCAGGAAAAATGGTTTGCATATCATAAAATGTAATCTGCATTTTACAGTTTACCAAACCATTTATATATTTGTTTCATTTGTTTACAGTCCAAAATCCTTAAGGTTCACTTGTTTGTGGTGAAACCGATTTGTTAAATAGGTGGTAGTGATAGTAGCAGTGACTGCATTTTTCAGTGTATTATATTCTTCGTGCCAACATAAACAAACTTCCAAAAACAAAATGATTTTTTTTTTTTGTTAATTTTCCCTCTTGTCCACTTTGCCTCAAAGTCAGTTAGCAGCTCTAGCTAACATTAGAAATGGATTCATTAATATTAAAAATATTAATCGCAAATGCCAAAACAACTGTCCCAGGAAAACTCGAGCAAACTGATCTTGCTTTAGATGGAATTTTGTTAGAATTCTCCACGTACCGGCTGTGGTTGGTAGCTAGCAAATAATCCACGTTAGCCATAGGCTATATAGCAGATGAGTGTAGCCATCACGACCATCAGTCGTGATTTTTATACATCTTGCAAACTCAGTGTCAGAAGGATTATCCATTTTATGTTCTTGGGACGTCATCACAAGTCATTAGTCGGTGCGTTTTCAAAGTAGCGCTAACCCCGATTTTGTGAAAACGCTAATCCTGAGGCTTCAAAACTTCGGAAACCAGTGGGCAGCTGCACCGTGGCTATGGCCATCTTTCAGACTTCTGCTCCAAATCAACATCGTGATGTAACCAGAACCTCCTGAGAAATGGAAAAACTACAAGGTGCAGGGTTAAGAGGGGTTTCCAGTTAGGATGCAGATTACCAGCAGAAGTCTAAATCAACCCACAAGTCTACTTGTAATCGGAAGGCTCGCCCCCTGGTGGCCAATAAATCCGTTTAACGCACATGCATGCTGGCTTCGCTTCTCAGACAAGGCTGTCTGTTATACTTTGATATTTGATACTTGAGTGTTTCAGTCAACAGTAGCCAGAAGAAAACACACACTTCATTGAGACTCCTTACAGCAGTTCACTGGCTGAGGGTACCTTGTGCTTGGATTAGACCCTGGCTACAGCTTGCCGCATTAACCGTAAGAAGCCTGGCCGCAGCACTGCAGAAACGACCATCTGTCAGGTTAAACTACAGGTCTGGTCTCTCCGAGGCTGCAACAAATGTCTGTAGTTTTTCATAGTACGGTCTACATATGCTCTTTTCAAACAAGTCTTTCCTTCCAGTGCGTCGTCCATCTGCATCGCTGGCACGTCCTCCCCTCCCTCGCTGTGCATCAGTCTGCCTCATCGGGCTTCTGGCTAATGACAGACGATGCTGCACATGTTGGCTCTGCTGAGCGAGACGGCAAAAGATGCCAGTGACCTTTCCTCTGCTGACAGCAGCACTTTACAAGGCTCTGTGAGTTTGAAGGCAAGCGTTAGGGTGTGGCTGGGCACATGCATGTGAGCAGAAGTCTTTTTTGTGTGTGTAATTGGTTCATATCATGGGATAATCTCTATGTAGGCATGGACATTCCAGTGGCGAGTCCCTGGAGATGACCATCAAAGTGCTTGGAATGAAATACACCACGCATACGCTGTTGGCCTTACAGAGTTCAGCCTTTCAGATGGCCCAAAAAAAACCCAAACTGCACACGTAAGAAAAGGTTGCACTTGAGCTCCATGCTGAGTCAGGCTGACTCTGTGATGATGATGAGTGAGAGGTTGTTTGTTTGGGAGCTTAAACTGTCAGGGCAAAATTTGACAGGTCGAACAGGGCTGCAGTTCCAACCACTGCTGTCTCAGCAGTTGGTGCATGTTTGCAATGTAACCTGCCTGTGCGAGTCTGTGTGTGGCTGCCCGTTAATCACAGGATTACACAGCAGAGTGTCAAAAAAAAAAAAAAAAAAAATGTTTTCGTCTAAGTGTGAAGGCAGAGAAACTTAGACAAGTGTGATGTGAATCCACAGCCATGCAGGCTGCTTTCCAAGAGAAATTGGTGCTAATGTGTGCACAAAGAGGCTTTTTAAGTATAAAGTAACCTTTAATCAGCTTCAGGGCTCCATCTTCCAGCCCACATGAGTCTGCATCAGCCTCTAAGTGCAGCAGATGTATAAAGAGAAGTGGAGATTAGTCCTGCACCCCTCCCCTCCACACTTGTGCCGCTCAGCCTTCCTTTTTATTCTGCAACAGGAAGCAAGCGACTGTTCACAAGTGCAGTTGTGTCCGTGTGCGAGTCTTACATGTGTGCACCCATGCATGCGTGCAGCGCTCGCAGTCTGGAGTCCTCGAGCGACCTTGTGAAGAAGGGACTCAGCAGCTAGTCGATGAGAGTCGGTCTCTGCAAGGTTTAGAAGTGGACCGGCCTCACTGTGTGTGTCTGTGTGTCTGTGTGTGCGTTAATGGCATTACTCACTGCACTCTACTCTGTACTCTAATAGGCTTTGTGGTTTTTCTATCATCAGTCAGATCCAGAGCCCAGCTAAGATCCAGGCCAGTGTCCCTCTGACTTTAGTTCACGACTGCAGACTTTGACCCTCTCTCACGCTCTCTCACTCCTTCGCTTCACATTTATGTCACAAATGAAGATAAAAGGTTGCCGGTTTAGCTTTTATTGTTAGCTAAAAGGATATTTGATGTATAGCCAAGCTTTAAGGTCACCGTTTCAGACTGTGCATGTAAATAAGTCTCCACGAGACACTGAATTGCATCCTGCTAACCCTAACAAACAGACTGAGTGGCTTTAAAGGGGGTTTAGAGACAGCTTTAGAAACATTTAACACTGATTCAGAGTCTGTTTGGCATGTATATGAAAATTATACTTCCCAAAACCACGTCATAGTGCTGTCAGCGTTAATCTCGTTAAAATGACGTTAACACCATAACTGCATTAACGCGGCAAATCTCCGTTAATGAGTTAATGCGTTGACGCCGTCCAGTGCTTTCCAGAAAGTAAAAATGCTGTTGAATTTCTACCACTGAAAGGTGTTCATGTGTGCTCACTTTAACCTTTCTTGGTGTTGTCAGCTATTGAAGTCACGATTGATGTGATCTGACTAATGGAAAAGAGCAGATTTACAGTTAGCGGCTCAAAACTTGAGCACATACATGCTTCATTCTTTTGACAGTATGTCTGCATGCTCCATGTAAATACTTGTACCCTTATACTTAAATTTGTCTGGTTTTCTACCCGTGTTGTCCAGAATTATGTCAAAAAAGTTGTAAAAAGATATCAAATGAAGTCTTCTACTCTATATTAATAAAAAGTCTTAATATAGTGTTTCACAGGACTGGAGGGAGTGGATTTTCTAACAAATCCACCCCATGTTCAGACAGACGTCTCAAATTCTGCAAGCTTCAGTATACATGTTAAAGTTCCTGATGGTGCATTTATTATAAAAAGACTGAACAAGTATGGCCTGTTTGGAAGGATTTCTAGAAGAAAGTCTCTTTTCTCCATGGCAGCATGGCTTCGGTTTTCAAAGATGTATCTGAACAAAGCCGAAGACTTCTAGAGCAACGTGCTTTAGACAGACGAGACCAAAGTGAAGATGTTCGGCCGTAACGCACGGCTCCACGTTTGGCATGTTTGCTGAAAACCAAATGTCAGCATGGTAGTACAGCCACAGGACCTGGGCACCTTGCAGTCACTGAGTCGACCATGAATCCCTCTGAATACCAAAATGTTCTAGAGTCAAGTATGAGGTCAACTGTCTGAGAGTTAAAGCGTGGCAGAAACTGGGTCATGCACCAGCACAATGACCTGCAGACATGGCAGGAAATCTACAACAGAATGACTGAAAAAGAAAAGAATTAAAGGGTTGTAATGGACCAAAGTCCAGACCTCAGCCAGGCTGAACTACTGTGGACCTTTTTTATGAGAGCTGCACATGAGTGAATGCCTGCAAATTTTAGCGAACTGAAGAGTGGACCAAAATTCCTCCACTATAATAAAGGAGGTACTACAAGCTGCTGAATCATGGGGTGTGCTTTTCAAAGTCCTTTTCTTACATTTACGTACTTATTTTTCAGTAACTGGTAAATTTGTAAATGTACCGATACCCTGTTGCAATTGTTCGTGGTGAGATGTTACAATAACACCGTTACGCGTCATAGCAAGACTCAGCATTTACTGGAGCAGTGCAGCATGTTGTGTTTTTTTTTGGTGTTGGCTCCTTCATGCCAGACTACACTCTCACAGAGCTGCTAGACATACTTTTAGACATTTTGGACGGGATCCAAAGTAAACCGGTTGAATACACGTAGCAACACTAGAGGACAAATGAGTTATTTTAATTCCAGCTTAATTGGCTGTAACAATAATGCTTTGGACCAGTTAAATACTCTAACATCACTGAGCTATATTTGTTTGCATGCCAATGTATTTGTGATTTGTTTTAAGGGTAAAACAATTAACTTTGTTTGTAATTCAACAAGTCTATAAATCTCTGAAGGCAGCAGATGAAGCGTGAGTGGCCAGAATGCATAAAATGATAGAAAACGAAGACAGAATTTAGCAGCAGTCCCCTCTAATTGATTCACAATGCCAACATTTTCCTTTCACACTTACTCGTACATGTAAAACACTTAAAGTGCTGGCCTTTCTCACCGCGCGCACGCAGCACGCCGCACGCACGCCAAACATTCCCAGAGTGTTTTGCTTTCATCTGCTGCTCGTACACATTTCTGTGGAAGTCAAACTACTTGCCAAGCAAATATGCACAAACATGCACCCGCCGGGAAGCATGTCGCGTCTCCATAGTTACCATACCAGACGGCCTCATTGTCATGGCAGCAGGTTTGGTCAGACGAGCAGCCAAGAGGAGTGTGGAAGAAACTCGACCGACCCACTAAATGTTTCGTGGCCGGTTTCCAGATATCACTCAGCCAGCACTTGGATTTTTATTGCTTCAGAGGGTGTTGATGGTGTGACTGATGCATGTGTGATAGATCCGTCATCACCAGCGCTGCGCCGCACGCCTACTCTCCTCAGCCATACATCTGTTAACTGTGAGGCGTCTTAAATATTTCTTTCATCCAAATATGGAGCAGTCATGGCTTCCTCCCAGGGTGTGAGGCAGATTTTAAGTGTTTTTTGCTTGTGATGACAAATTGTCGTTTTTTTTTTCTTGAGTTTTGTGTGGAAATTGGAGTATGGTGTTGTAGCTGAACTCTTAGCTCTCGTTGCTTCAGTTGATCCAAATAAAGTGTTTGTTCTCCTTTCCCTCATCATCCAGGTGCAGCACCGTGTGTCCGGTCAGGTGATGGCTCTGAAGATGAACATCCTGGCCAGTAACAGGGCCAACATGCTCAGGGAGGTCCAGCTCATGAATCGACTATCGCACCCTAACATACTCAGGTAACTGAAATGTTGGCTTTCCCGCTCACTCTTAACATGAACTCAGTTTTTACCTTTTTTCATTTAAAAAAACAAAAACAAAACTTTTCTTTCCAGTGTTTGATTTTCATTGTGATCGCATGTCTCATCGTACACTGTAATGTACGATGAGGCAATACTCAGCCTTCAAACACTGGTGATGGATGTGGTTTGTGTGATCCACAAGAAGAGCCCACTGATTAGATTGTCAGTGATTGCACTGTTGTCTGTATCGTTCAGTTCCGTCTGGTGTTGAACTGTTTTGGTTTAGTGTTTTTTGCAATTTTTGCACAATTCCACTTTATGTGGTCCTGTTTGTTTATGTCATATGTAGCACCACGGTCTTGGAGGAACGTTGTTTCGGTTCACTGTGTACTGTACCGCTGCACATGCTTGAAGCCACTTGACTTGAAATTAACTTTTTAATGACCTTTTAATAGGAGTCTTTGGACCTTTTTGCAGTAGCCATGTAGCCTAAAGTGAACATGGATGTAGAAGTGGGTGGGTTATAAAAGGTCCATAGACCGCGTTGGTGCGCCTCACCTGCTAAAAAAGATTAAAAAAAAAAAAACCCAAAAACAACTTACTGCAATTAGCTGCACAGCAGACCATGTTATTGAACAATTGCAATAAAATGCTCCAAAAGGCACCAGAAACCACAAACTCTCGAGTTCCAGCTCAGTGATTCAGATTGGCAGAAGTGACACCTGCCCAGCAGCTTCCTCTGTCGGGACATGCCTCTCAAAGCAGCCGTGCATTTGATAAAACCATTTTATAACTGTTGACACTGTTTAAATGGTTGTGTAATATACCTGTGATAGTGCCTGTTCAGGGTGTGTCCGCCATACTAAAAAAAATCCTTGAAATGTATAAAAATGGAAAAAGTTTAGACTTGACATTAATATATGTTACTGTACTTTTTACCCGCAGGTTTATAGGCGTGTGTGTCCATGAGGGGCAGCTCCATGCTCTCACAGAGGTAAGAGTCATTAACGTGCTACAGCACAGATGGCGATCTGGTTTTGATCTCCTCACTTTGCCCTTTGTAGTGGTAACAGGCAGCTGTGTGCTGCACATGCGTCTCCATGAAAGCAATGAGGTGACTAGAAACAGATATTTATCTGCCTTTGTCCTCACTATAAACATTGTAGCAAGCAAGATTACCTTGTAGCAAGAAAAATGTCAAACTCATCAAATGGAGGGAAAATATCTGCAGTCTCAATCTGTGGTTTTTAATTCCGTCTGTATTAGAAAGCCAACCTAAATTAATGTCATACATCGGTTTTTGAGCTCGCTTTGCACAGAACATGACACTTATTGTGCATTTTATATCTTTTACATTATTTATCTAAATGCTTTGAGGCATTTATGAAAAGTTTTGGCTCTTTTGATTTTGAAATACATTTAAATCGCACAAGATTTCACAGACTGAGTTTTAAATCTGGCTGTAGCGAGATGGTTTCTTCAGATCCTGAACTTTAAATCAGTACGAGTCGAGTTATTGGTCCCGGGGGGAGGAGAGAGAGAATCAGGCCTGCTGTAAGTCATTGGCTGGCTTTTTAGTTTGCTGAATATACCCATCTAATATCCATCTTTGTTTATTGAGTAAACTTTACAAGTCGCAGTCAGTTATTTTTGAAAGGTTGTCTGACGCAGGCGTACTGTCAACCACATTAATTTAGTCAGTTTATCTGAAAATTGATCTTAAATAAATGTTTAAAGACTCATAAATATTATTATTAAATTACCTGAGCCCTGCCCTCCAGTTTAGTAAACGTGTTGAGGCAGGTTGATTGGATGAATGTGTGTATGAATTTCATTGTCAATTCTCAGAATTCAGGAAATTTCATTTTCATTTCACCACATAAACCCAGAACAGGCTGTACAAGCGTCTGCAACTGCGGTACACTTAATCCTGACCAGACTGAGGTCACACAGTTTATAACAGGTCACCTGTTTCTTAGATGTTGCCATAGTAACTGTGCAGCTGGTCAGTAAAAAGGATAAAGGTCAGGACTCAGAGGCGTACCTGCTCTAACGTCGGGTAGTGTCTTTAGTGGGTCGTGTTGTTCAGAGGTTTTATAACTTTTGTTTTTCTTAATTTTTATTTAAATGATTGATTGGCAAAGAGGTTTTATCATCATCCACATTTTTAGAAAAGAGGAAATTCTTGTCACCTTGTGGTTAAATTGTTTATCATGCAACCTCAGTGGAAACGAGAGCTTTTGTTGCATATCAATTTACAGAATATCCTGTTTTTTAGTTTAATCTTCTCTTTTTCAAAACTTTTTCTCTTTTTTTCAAAATTTTGCTGTCAGTTCATCTTCTCATAAATGAAAGTGACATTTTCAACCATTGAAATAACAATGCATGCAAACAGATTTCCAGTCTTTGCTCAGCAGATGACTTGATGAATATGAAAAGTCATGGCCTAAATTTGCTACTATAATCTTCAGTGAGGCTTGCCTGGCACAGTTCAACACAGGAAGATTAAGTGCTTGAAAACTTGAGATTTAATTCTGATCTGCTCTTAACTTTGACAAAAATAGACTAAAAAAGGATCCGTAGTTGTTGTTGGAGTAGATCTGATGTTTGACTGTGTATGACAACATTTCAGTTCAGTTAAATTGTATTAATATAGCACAACAGCAATGCTGGAGACTATTTGGCCACATGAACACCAGCCATCCTCACATGCTTTGGACATGCAGTAAAATTCAAGTATTTTGGGACAATCTGCGTCTAACTCGAGACACAGAAAGTTGTTTTAAAAAAATAAATAAATAAATAAATAAATTCATTAAACTCAAAGCAGTTTCAGGTTAAAGATTAAAACCTACAGTAGAAGAAACCCAGATGATGAGCATTAGCAAGCACTTGGTGACAGTGGGGAGGAAGAGCTTCGTTTTAAGCTTTTAAGCAGAATGAGACTCATACATAATCTGTATAATTAATATAACTAATTCTGTTTTTGTTTGGTCTCCTGATAATTCAGTACATCAATGGTGGAAACCTGGAGCAGCTGTTGGGCAGCGACGTGTACCTGTCGTGGAGTGTGCGACTCAGCCTTGCTCTGGATATCGCCCGGGGACTGAAGTACCTGCACAGCAAGGGCATCTTCCACAGAGACCTGACCTCCAAGGTGATTAAACATACACAGTGCTCATGTACTGCTCACACACATCACTGAGAATCAACACTGACTGAACCCACTCGCTCAGGAGGTTGTGACGCACATAGGAGTATGAATGCTCCACAATAGCACCAGGGCTACAGGTGAGCGCGCGCACACGCAGGGAGACGCAGGAGTGTAAATACTTTGTGATTAGTAAACAGAAGGGGGTAAAAAAAAGATCAGAGTACAGATTTAAAGACGCTGCAGGTGCGTTACAAATCGTAAAATTACATCTGATGCTATCACAGAAGTCCAGTGTTGGAACTGGGTCTGTGCCAAACAGCAGCCGAAACATCTGTGGGAGTCTTGGCAGGCAAACTTTTCACACTTAGAGCCCTTACTCACGTCTGTTTCTCACATTTTATTTTTATAGGTTGTTTTTGAGTATCCTACAGGAGCCGGTGCATGTTTATTGTATTTAAAATGCACATTAATAAAGATTGTGTAAAAATGTGCCAGATTTGGTGATTACAGGCTTATCATCTGTGCTCCCGGCATGTCGTGGACTTTTGTAAACTACTGCCTATCACGTGTTTTATGCAACAGCTGATAATCCGCTGCATTCAACACTAGCCAGTGGGCATCACGTGTCCTGCGTCCAGAGTATTTCTAGGAGTGTAAAGGAGATAATTGGGGGGAAACACCGCAATATGATGCTCTGCCTGAATTTTCTTAAATTTAAGTTTTCTTCTTCTAAAAAAAAAAGTATCCAAAAACATCTTTGCAGGCATGCAGGAAGCACCGCTCTCACATACTGTGGATGCACAGTTTGCTGCAGCAATAAAGTGATTCATGTGACCTTTGTCCCTCTGTTCAGAACTGCCTGGTGCGCTGGGAAGGTGCCGTGTGCTCGGCTGTGGTGGGAGACTTTGGCCTGGCAGAGAAAATACCAGATTACAGGTCAGTCCATCGACACCTATCAGCTCTGTGATTAGATAAGTCGTGCTCAATAAATTCCACTCCTGCACTCCTCTCCGCTCTGTTTATATTCCATGCCATATCTCTTTCTCCATTTTCTCCGATTTCCTTCAACTTCTGCTTTTCTCCTGGAGACGTTCGGATGAGACACAGTCACGCACAAAATGAGACTGTTGCTCACTCCCGATCAGTCGGGTTTTTCCAAAGTACACAGGCACATGCTGCCTTCCTCCACTGTTTCATAGGTCCAGGGGAAGGCAGACGGGACGGCATTTTGGCTCACAGCGATCTTTTCAGTGTTTTTTTTTTTTAGTGGGAGCTTTTATGACACACCACTAACTCACAGCTCGGTTCCTGGTGTCGCGTTATGACTCTTCCTCTTCGTTTTTGCAGCTGCATTTCTAGTGACATTTATGTGGTTCCTACAATTCATCACTGGCCTGTACAGGCTATAAATGACCAGCAATCCTCAGATGTGTCTTTTTATTTTATTTTCTGCAGCTATTTTTCCACTGACATCATGTCTGTTAAGTGGCGGATGATCAGATTCTTGGCATAAAAGGGCCCCTCTCTGAAGATTGAGGGGAAAAGACGTTAAAATGTTTACAGAAGAAAAAGTGGTTCAACAAAGTGTTAGTAGAGGGGACAAAACACACAAATTCTTAGGCTCTTTTAAATTGTAGACTTGTTATGCAAACTGATTTTTTTTTTTTTTTTTTTTTTTTTTTTTTTAAAATCTGACAGTTACCACATGTAAATATATTCTCTCTGAATCTGTAAAATGACCAGCAACTGAACCTCATGAGGCTTGTTGCAAGATAGTTGGAGAATAGAGAAATTATTTAAGAAGCAGTGCGGCATCTTAATATTTTCTCTTGCAACGAAAGAAGTGGTGTGATGGAGACTGTCCTGACGTCTGTGCCTGAAGTATGGAACTAGACCCAGAAGGAAGTCCTGAAAACTTTGAAATGAAATTTTTTCCCACAGTTCATTAGTTAAAATGCAGTTTTTACATAAATGGAAATGAATTTCCACTAGTTGTTACTTGGCTCTAGCTTCAGCTTCAGTCTGTTTCTCCCCAAATAAAAACTGGCAGTCATGTAAAAGCCATTTGTCTGGAAATGTGGTAGAGAGGTTTGTATTCTTGGGAATGTCACTGTGTGGGCAAAAGAACTGGGCCACACATCTTAGACTTCAGGTGTTTTCAGTCCCACTGCCACAGATGTATAGAATCAAGAACACAGACATGCAGTCTGCTTTTAGACATTTGTGAAAGGATGGGTCGTTCTAAAGAACTCAATGAAGTTGAGTGTGATGATGTAACAGGATGCCACCTTTGCAGCAAGCCAGTTTGTGAAATGTCCTTGTAGATATTCCACCATCAACTGTAAGTGGTGCTGTTACAAAGTCGCTTCTAGGGCTCCAAACCTGCCCTGGCATCAACATCAGCACAGAAACTGTACATCAGGAACTTTACTGCATGGGTTTCAAGGGCCAAGCAACTCCTATGTGTTTAATGAGTAGGTTGACCAAACTAGGAATACATGGTTTTCGACCTGGAGCATGGTCTTGGGGAGGTGTTTAAGAATGCCTTAACCCAGGCCTTGCTTGACTCCACCAGTTCCTGTGTCCATCCTCCTTTGAGCCTCCCACCTGCAGGAGGCGCTGTAGGGGATCTGTTGCTTTGTGGATTGGAAGGGGGTTGCAGGTGTAGGCCTTTTGCAGTCTGATATCTGGCAGCTTAAACCAAATAAACAAAACCTAATCCTGTGGTTGCATGTGGTGTTCATGTGTCAAAATGAAAGCCCTTTCAATGTAAGCAAGCCTTTGTCCATTACAGTGTTGGGCTTTCCTTTTAGAAAGAATTGCATGAGGAGCTGCTTTTGTATTGGTGGCCTGAGGGTGCATGCAGCATGGCTTATGGGCAGGTGTTAAAATGCATGCTATGTTGTAATGAGTTCTCTCTTGCTGTGCATGGATTTTGGTGGCTGATGATGATAAACTCTGTTAGATAAGAAAAGCAGTGACACCACGAGTGCAGCAGGTTGCTGCGTGTTGTTGAAACAAATAGCTGAACTAAAGTTATCTGCACAACTATCTGATAAAGACTGAGTCACTGCACAGAACTAACAGGTTAATGTAGTATCCACGAGTATAATACATACTTGCAACAAATGACAGCGCTTTACTTTCTGCATCAGAGTTTAGAAAGAGGAAATGCGGTACTTGACGCACATCAGTGTTATAAATTTTTTCACTTTTGGAAAATGCCAAAAAAGGAGTTTTAAGGAGACTAAAGAATTTGTTGTCTTTATGTTCAGCATTTCTGCAAAAATGTTTTGGCCATCAGCAGAACAACATGAGTCTGACTGTTTAAAAGGGCTGTCGAGGCTGACCTCAAAGCAGTGCCATAGCCAGTGTGTCTCTGCCCACACATGTGCAGACACACACTTGACAAACACTCTTGTCTTTAGTCCTCATCCTCCCCTCTGTCTCCAGCTATTAAGTTAAAAACACGACTCCTTCTGAGATGAGACAGACACTGTAAGCTTGTGTGTGTTCTGTTTTCACTGGTTCTGTTTGTGCCCAGCCACTTTCTGTGTTTACACAAGTGTGCGTCACTGTCAGGAGGGGTGACTTCGGTTGTCTCTCTTTCTGCAAAACCTGCCAAAATGTGTCCAATGAGCTGAAAAATACATTTTTACAGATGCTTCCATGTAACTGTCACTGTGGACTTTTGCATACTTCCACCTATCCAACATGACAGCTGTTTGTTCCAGACTTTGTTTCAATAGCAGCTGGTCAATTGTGTTTTTGTTTTTTTTCTTTTTTTTCCAAGGCTGTGTTTGCTCTTGATTTTATTCAAACACTGTTGCATCCTGCAGCAGACCGCTAGCAGAAAATGGTGTGTGTGTGTGTGTGTGGGGGGTGGGTGGGTGGGTGTGTGTGGGTGGGTGTGTGTGGGGGGTGTGTGTGTGTGTTTGAGTGAAACTGCTGTGCCTGTGGCATGGGGAGGGAAAAAAGGGAAAGGAAAGATGATGACAGGGGTTTAGCACTCCAAATAAGGTCAAACTATTCCAGTCCTCCTCCTTTTGCTCTCCCGGCTTTGCTGGATCTCTGCTGTCCCTCATAACAAGTCACTCTCGCCCTTCTGCTGATATCATCTGAACTGTTTATGCTGATGACTTTTCTGTTGTGGTGTTTTCCCTGTGCCGCCTTCTGCGGTCGCTCTGTTTCTTCCGGTCCACTTCTCCAAATGGTGTTTACACTAGGAGCTGTGACCGTCTCGACTCATCCTTTCTCCCTTCTGTATGGTGTTTTTTTTTTTTTTTTTTTTTTTTTTTTTTTTTTTTTTTGCAGTATCATAGCCCTCAGTAGCAGATGGAAATAGCACAGAGAGGAAGTATCTGCCAGCTCTGTGTGTGTCTGTGTGTGTGTGTGTGCAGGCATGTGTGCAAGCACGTTGTCCTTGCACATTCTTGTGTTCCTTCCTTTTTAATTCGGTCAAAAATTGCACAACAATATCTCCACATAACTGAAAAACACTGTGGTTTCTTAGATACTGAGGAAGTGCACACAAACACGCGTACGCTTGCACAGAGCAACGTCTCACCCCGCACGACCTCTCTTGATTAGCTTCTGTGTCACTGAATTGGACTGTGAAGCCTGCTCTTGTTGCACCTTTTATCAATCTGTCATCTTCTTCGGTCTCCTGCACGTCACAGGCTTCTATATAGAAAGTTATCATCGTGCATATTGTTTTGCATGCGTCACTGCTGGGCTTTTGAAAGGTGAACATCTGTGTCCTAAAGGCCCCAAAGGTGGCACCATGACAGCCTAAATATGTGAACTGGAACTAGATAAAGACTGGAAAGCATGGACTACAAAAAACAGTTGCATAGTGTTCATGCCAAGCAGCCGATTGTTGCCTCTCCCCATTTTAAGCCCCGATGCTGAAAGATCTTTTACTTCTGTTGAGAATAACATTAAACTCTGAGAGTCTATTTAGTTAGTTTTATGTGATGTCAAAGGGGAAAAAGCAAGCCAAAGCATCACAACTGTTTGCTGTTCTGGTAATTGTTTTTTCTGAAGTGGTGAAATCGCCCAAAATGACTCACAATGACGAAACCTCAGGAGCTGCCTTTGAGTTTGTTTTATCTGACGAGTGAAAAATCAGATTAAATTCAAATGTCGATTGTTTGCGTTTTTATATTAAAGCGTTCGAGGATATTTGCATCATGAAGAAATCACTTTTAACAAAGTCGAGCATAGAGTGCACGCACATTATCCTAACAGCACACTAAAGCACATTTAACCTGATTCCATTAAACTTGTGCATTTAGAGGTTTTGCTTCTCTTCTCTTTCCTGTTTTCCTGCAGTGAGGAAGAAGGCCAGGAGCCTCTGGCTGTGGTCGGCTCCCCCTACTGGATGGCTCCAGAGGTGCTCAGAGGAGAGGTGTATAATGAGAAGGTACTGACAGCTCACTCTCTTCACTCCGCTTCAGCTGCACGTTGTTTCAGAAGTCCAAGGTCCACAGTGGGCGTGATGAGAGCTGCTCAAATAAACAGAGGAAACGGGCAGTGATGTACAGCAATCAATATTTAATAAAGTGGTTATGTAATGGGTGCAATCGTTGGCCTGGGTTATGACTGTTTTCTGTGTAGCGTAATGGGAATCTTGATTGGCTGTAAAATGAGCGTTCACTGTATTTTGGACTATAAACCACATGCAGAATATGGTGCATATGTACAAAAATAATAATTGGCTATAAAACGCATACTGTTGAAAGCTGAGAGAAATTACAGCCGACTTGTTTTGTTAAGCAAGCTTAAACAATGAAAAAGTGACCGACTTTTATCTTGCTGTTTATCCGATCTGAATTTAAAGTACACAGATAATATTAGAAGCCACACGTAGTCCGCATGCGTGTCTTTCCACTTTATTTGGCCTTATCTTCAGCTGCTGTGTTATCTCTGGCTGATAGACTGTTCGTCCTCTCTCTGCAGGTGGACGTGTTTGCATACGGTATCATCTTGTGTGAGATCATTGCGAGGATACAGGCTGATCCCGACATCCTGCCACGCACTGAGGTACTGATGATGACGTTTTCATCACCTATCCTGTTTCCTGTCATCTCACTCGCGCCTCAGTCACAATCTGGCCTCTTTTAAGGAAGTGTGGGGGGGGAAAGTTTCTAATAAAGCCATTATTGATTTAATGTTTGTCTCCGCTCAAGGACAGACCCTCAAGCCTGTCGCCATCTGAAGTGCTCCTCCAGAGCGCGATGGTTGTGCAAGCCGCACTGTTAAAATGGCTCCTAAGATTGAGCAACAGGCGAGAGAGATAATTAAAAAATATTTGAAATGATGGCTGCTGTAGATCATTTTGAAATCCTCTTAATGTCATTGCGGGCAAACAGAAAGCTGACTGACTTATTGCTTGAAAATCGAACGCTTAAAGGGCTCAAAAGAAGCGACGTGCAGCGCTGTGCCATCTGTTTAACTCTCGCTTCAGGGATAAAAAGTCACTCAAGCTCTCATTTTATACCTATTTATGTTTTGTTTTTTTCAACTGATTTTAAGTTGTGTGCTCAAACTGGAACATTAGTAAAACTATTCAGAACAGTCAGTGTAGATGGTAAAAACCAAAAAAAATGGAGTGTATGAAAAACATTTAAAGATTTTTGCCTCTTTTTTTTTTTTTTTTTTTCCTTCTGTTTTTTGCTTTGGCTTTGTAGTTTTACACCAGCCTTTATTAACAGCATGATAACATAGCATTTATTTAGGACACAGCATTAATATTAAATCGTAGTATTGTGTGATGCAGACAGGGGGACAGAACCAAATGGGACCCTTTGGTCCCTGCTTGAGATCAGTGGGCTGCATGTGGCCTATGAACTAAGATGACTGTATTAATCCACTTTAAGACCTTTTGAAGCTATTACAAGAGCACTGCTCCCCCTTGTGGCCATTTAACAGTACAGCAGTTGAAGATTCCGGTTGCAGTCGCTTGTCTCTGTGATAGAAAGAAGATGGAGTAAGGAGACTTTGTTTAAACAAAGTGCCCACATGTACTTAAACAGAACTTATTCAGTTTTGTTTTCTTGCAGGATTTTGGTCTGGATGTGGAGGCCTTTCGACATATGGTGGCAGACTGCCCGTCTCACTTCCTGAATTTGGCTATCGCCTGCTGTAATGTAAGAAATGCATTTTGTCTCATGTCACATGTGCTGTTAGCTCACTGCTGCTCGCTTTGTGATGTTCTTGACTTGTGCATGATATAATCTCAAGTGCAGTGCACTGACCAAAGGTTTGAGCTTCACGAGAGATTAAATTGTTTGGATGTTTGAAGGAAAAGTGTCCATTTGCATTTAGTTACAGTTGCCAAGAGCTTGTACACTTGATCCTGTCATCTTTAGATGACCATCTAACAGTAGTTACTGACTCTTGTAACTTGAGCTTAAATGCCAAAAATCCAGATGAAATGTTTCAGATGCCTCCAGATCTTAGTTTTTGTATATTTATAACTGCTGCCTGTTTTATGACCTTTCCATCCTTCTCCTCTAATTTGACAGATGAACGCAAAGCTCCGTCCAGCTTTCTCCCAAATCGTAGCAGAGCTGGAGAAGAAACAAGCTGAGAGAAAACAGAAGGCCGAACCAGCTGTCAAAGGTGAGCCATTCTGTAGATGCCTCACTGAAGAGAACTCGGTCTCACTTCTGTAAACTAACACTATTATTCTGCTTTTAGAAGCAACTTCTCCGCCTGTCAGCCCTGTGCGAAGGCGATCCCTCGGCCTGCTGTTAGACCAGCGTCTCTCCCGCAGCAAATCCGACATGCTCCATCCTCCAGAGACGCTGCCTCCTGCTACCTTGGCTCCTCCTGCTCGGGTTAACCCCTTCTCCCAGAGGGAGGACCTCAAAGGCGGGAAGATCAAGCTGTTTGACACGCCCAGCAAGTCGGTCATCTCCCTGACCTTCACGCTGCCTCCTCCACCAGACTGCGATGACACCGCTGCATCTGATGCGGATGCCGTCGACATGCCCAGGAGGCACAGGCGCTGCCACTCGCTGCCTTGCACGCCTCCTCCACACCTCACGTCGGCACCGAACACCGTCCTCTCTGAGGAGTCTCCGTCTGAGACGGAAGTGAACGAGGCAACCGAGGAGGACAGTCTTCTAGAAGAGAAGGATGCTTACAGGGCGAGTGATTCAGGCCTCCCTCTGTCTCTTGAGGCGCTGTCGGTAAACATGTTCGACCATGAGAAAGAGAAGCGGCAGCAGGAGGAGGAAGGGAGGGAGGAGGAGCCAATGGACTGCACTAGTTCCCCAGACATGCAAGACAGCACTTCGTCTGCTTACTCCAAACTTTCCTCTCCTCCTTCCCATTTCTCATCTCCCTTAGAACCATCCAGTCCTCCTTTCTCAAACGGCTGGGGGTCGGCCATCTCTAACGGGCCTCCGTGCCTCCCGCCGCTCTCCAGTTTGGTCAACAACAATGTGGTTGTGAGTCGACCACTGGGCTGGAGCACCGCCACCAACAGCACTCCCACAACCAACAACAATGGCTACCACTCCCCAACAGGAGACCCCGCAGGCTCTTCTCCCTTTGGCTCTGGCAGCGGACACTCTCTGGACCAGGAGGAGGTCATCTCCTCATGTCCCGGCTGCTGCCTGGCTGGCCTCCGGTTCCCCTCAGTGTGTCTGAGAGCTCCTCCACGGCGTAACCCTTACAAGAACTTGAACGGAGACCACGCGGCCTCTCACGGGCTGCTTTGTTCGGGACCCAAGGGCCTGCCGCCCTCCCCCACACCCACAACCACGACCACCAGCCTGGAGCCGGGACTCGCCTTGCCTGGGGTGCAAACATAAACCCTAATTCTTCAACACCAAATGCACGCAGAGCAGACATGGAAACTGTGCACCAAAAGGTCACACTCTGGGGAATTAAGCAGGTCCTCTTTAAAATTTGCACAGATTTTAACGCAGCAATACTCTGCTTATTTTCCAGACACGCTTTTTGGCGCACAGGTGACTCTTAAGTGTTCGGGTCGCTTTACAGAGAGACTCCAAAACGGGCTGATTTTCTCCAATAAAGCTGTGGGACGTAAAACTTTTCAGGCGACGCCCTCTGCTGGACTGAGGGCGGCACAGCCTGTGACGTCAGCCGTGCCTGTGTAGATCTGAACGGCAGCGTCCAGAACTGATCAGCATGTAAACACTCCAGTCTGGGATCCTGTTCAGTTGTATGTTGAATATTTGCAGATGTAAAGATTGATATGTCAGAGGATCCTGGAATGAGGAATGTTCAGCTTAGTATTATCGTTGTTGCAATGATGTTCGGTGCTGAATGAACAGGCAGTTTTGCTTTGATGTCTTTAATTATCAGGTGTATGATGCTCTGCTGAGGTGTGTTTGTGAATTGAATGCAGGTAGGTGTGTGTGTGTGTGTGTGCTCTACACCATTCTTAAGACTATTTTTGTTGCTGTATGATCTCTGGTCCTTCTGATTGCCTGGTTAAGCACTTCAGCTGTATTATTGTTAATAAGGAAACTGTTTATCATTATATTTGGGAATGAAGGTCTTTGACCTGCTTAAGAGATGTACAGATTCTTATTATTTAAACATGGCATTGAATAAAAAGACAGAATGCACTCATATCTTTGATCTGCTGTGTCTACTTTGTTTTGGCTGCTTTAGATTCCTGGGGTGTTTCTTATAGTCTTTCATCTCTATTTCAGGATAAATTGTCAGCAGTTATGACCAAAATCTACAACCCCCATCTGCCCCAAATGTATTTATTTACATTGAAGCGATCCTAAACAGTCGTGAAACCCATCATCTATTTTGCTGAGCAAAGACAAATCTTGGTGTATTTCCAAAAATTCAGTACTCCTTTTATTCCCCACATTATGGAAGCTTGTGTTTTTGTTTGTTTTTTGGGGGGCAATATTTTTGGGGTTTTGACTTTGGAGAAGGGGGAAGGGGGGGGGAGTGCAATGGTAGACGTGAGCTTCTGTAGAAAGCAGACTACAAACTGAAGCCAGGAAGCTTCTGGTCTCGAGGCTTTATTGCAAAGACATTCTCATAAGCAGATATTTTTGTAGCGATTAACCCTGTGGAGCCTCTATCCTCAGAACTACTGGAAGTATCTTCCTGTTAAAGGGAAGTTCTTCCTTCCCACGGTCACAAAGTGGCTGCGTGTGGGGGTGTTGTCTAATTGTTGGGTTTTTCTCTCTGAAATTGTAGGGCATTTATAAGTGCACTGCAGCACCTGTTAGTTTTGATTAGGCACTAAACTGAATGAAAATCTGCAGTTTGGTTGACGTTGATCACCAAAAGGAAATCATACATTTAAATAAACATTTAGGTTATTCTTGATGTTGCAGTATAAACGCTGCAAACTGGAAATTTTTGCCGTGTGTTGTGGACGTTTTGGCAAAGCAGCTTTAATAACAGTAGAGAGGAAATTAAAAGGAAATGATTCATTCTTAGATATTTAAAAAAAATACTCCCCTTTATGACTTAAAGGTGTTTGTAGTTTGGTAGCAAAGTATAAAATTGGCAACTGAAATGGGGTTAATGATTACAGGAGCACCAAACGATCAGTAAAATGAACATTTCCTTCTTTACGTAATTTCCTCTGGGATTAATAAAGTATTCTGAATCCCATTACCATCCCAGTCTTGATTTTTATGGCCCTCCTCTTTAAGGAGATTAAAGCCTTTCCTCTCCCTTACAAAATCACCAGCCTTCAATTAAATCCTTATCTCTCTCCACCCCTTCCACCGTCCTGCTGTCCTCAGGCCCTCATTCTCGCCTGCAGCTTACTCCCTCTCAGTGCTTCTTTACAGGTGCATTTGTCTTGCTTTAAAGGGAGTCAGTCACCTCCAGGACTTTACACGCTCTATAAGCCCTTTCCTGATCCAGAGGTCACCAGGTTGTCATGGAAACACAAAGTATAACCTGGTTGATGGTGCTGCTGGGGTTGTACATCCTGTTCATCACAGGTAGGAACTGAAGTCAGCGTTGCTGTTAAAGCCCCCTGTTCAAACTGTGCTACAAACCAGTTTGCATCAGGTCATCTTCTCCCTCTGTGTGCGCTCGTGCTTTAAAGTGTTAACAAAATTGTGACAATCGGACTCTGCTGACCAATGAGAACCTCTGTGTGTGTTATGTGTGTCTATTTTTGGTGTACGGGTTTCGTGCGAACTTCCCAGGGTCGAGCGAGTTAGTCTGTTACACTGCAGTGGAATCACTGGACTTAGGTTGCCTCCTGCAGTGGGATTGTCCCCGTGCCAGTCCTAATACCACCTACACTGTGCAGACAAAGACGCAGGGGTAAGTCTGTCTGAGTGTGTGTGTGAGAGAGAGACGTATTCCTGTAACCTCACACACTCTGATTTTACTCCCACCAGTGCACAGACACTTTGCATTTTATTGTGTCACGTTTATTTTTTTTAGCTCACTTTTATCTCAGCACACTTTATAGCCTTATTATTTCTGCTGGTGTCTACAGCAGGTACGTTAAATTAGATCATGATTTTACTGTCTTCATCCACTTTTGGATTTGGCATTGGATCAGCTGTTAATATATAACTGCAGAGTTGTATTGTGCATGCTGATTACAATAAGAATACTGAGTAATGTGTATAACAAGAAATACAAACAAGTTAGATTCTTATGGAAAGGTAAACAAGGGTGTATATATAATACAAAACAAGAACCATAAATTTCACACCCGAGCCTCCACTCTAGCCGGTCCATGGCCCGGGGGTTGGGGACCGCTGATCTAAGGTACTGTGAAACTTCTTGAGCCAGCCCTCCATTTCTTCAGATTTCTTCAGAATGGGAAATGATGAATTATTAAAACATGTGCAAACATACATGAAAATGGAGAATGAGGAAGAAATAGAGACTCTACAATTCTAATGAGCTTAAGAGTCAATATTTGGTATGACCACCTCTGTTCTTCAGCACAGGCTTAAAAAGTGCTCTTCTAATTTCTTTAAGTAGTCTTCAGGAATAGTTCTCCAGGCTTCTTGAAGGACAGTCAAAGCTCTTCTTTGCATGTTTCTGCCTTTGTTCTGTTTTCTGTCAAGATGATCCCACAGTGTTTCAATAATGTTGAGGTCCGGGGACAATCCATGACTGATAGTTTTTCTATCCGGGTATGTTTTTACTGCATATGTCTGGAATCACTGTGGTGCTGAAAAATGAAGCTGCTACCAGTGTGAGATGATATTACATGATGGATTAAAATGGTACCTTTCTGTGTTCATAATTTCATCAGTGTTGACAGAATGTCCAACACCACTGACTAAAATACAGATTCAAACCATGACAGAGCCTCCACCGTGTTTTACATTGTGTTTTGTGACAGGCTCTAGAAGCAAAATGCCTAAAGATAGATGTCTAAATTGGCTGTTTGCTAAGTTGTCTGTTATGTGTAGACACAACACTGGGTTGTAGACAAAAACTCTGAGTACAAGGACTGGACTGAAAATTGGTGAAAAGCCTGAAGAACTATTGTTCAAGAGCACTTTAAAAAATGACAGGATAGTCTGAGTCCCGGGAAGCCAAAGAAAAGAGGGTTGGCTTAAGACTTTTGCACAGTCTGCTTTGCAGCTAACTATGACATTACATATTTAAAAGGTATGCATATGTGGTTGAATTATATCATATGTACCTTTAAAGTTAATTCTGAATGCAATACTTCCCTGTTCTTAAATTTTGGTGTTACTATTGCAGGGACCCGTGGCAGGATGTGCCGTGGTGCGTCTGGATCTCGTCCCGAAGCTGTGACATCTCTCAGGTCTTCTCAAACTTTGAGCTGTACAACATGATTCGCCTCGGTGTTCACCTCAATCCCAGCTCCACTGTGTGGCTCAAACCACGCAAGTTTGACTACAGTGACTTCAGTAAGTGATACTCTGTTTCTGTAATGAAGCTGAGTGAAAATGTGCCACAGACTGAGGAGACTCTGCAGGTCTTCTTTTCAAATCTCATTGGTGGTTTGAATTTGAAGCCTCTGTCTCTCCTCTGCAGACTTCAGTCCTCCTTCGGTCTCCGTCTCTTTGAAAGACGACCAGATGGTGGTGCAGGTGCACTTCCCCTGTGCTGCCAACAGGAGGTGCTCTCTGGAGAGGTGCTGTCCCATCTCTAAGCTGATTGATCCCTGGACCACAGTGACTGTGTATAACGCGCTGAGTGGTGCAGAATACCAGGTGTGGCTATGCTTTGTCTCCAGTTTTACTGATATTTAAGAACAGGGAAGTATTGCTAGTAAAGCTAAATACACTTTAAATATGTAGTGTTAGTTATACGTAGATACAAAACAGACTTGAAGACCTACAGTACTGTGCAACCCCTCATTTCTAATATTTGGTTTCCAATGAGCCAGACTTTCATGTAATTGTTTAATATGCTCTTGAGCAATACTTCAGTTTTTCTAAATGTCTCTCAACGTTTTTCTTTGGCTGCTTTGTCACTCATTTTCAGTCCAGTCCTTGTACCTGACCATTTTCAAGGGAATGTTTGTTTGTTAGGACACTTAATACTGACCTATGAATCATTCAAGCAGCAGTACCAGTAGTGGTAGTAGTACCAGCTACACATTATACATGCTTGTTTCTTGCAGAGTCGCACAGTCTGGACTCAGGATGTTGTGTCGTATGTGGAGTTCTCCGGTTTGCCCCTGGGTCAGAAATACTGCGCTGAGGCCAACTTCTCCTTCCCAACCTTTGCCATGGCCGCTTCACCAAAATCAGCCCCTCAGTGCGTTGAAACAGTCACCAGTTCAGGTGAGGAGATGAGATACAGTTTACTTTAAAAACTAGAGGTTGCCAAAGTAGCAGCTACCTGAACCACCTTCACATTTGATAGCTTAAAAAATTACTGATAACAAATGCTACTTCTATAGTTTTGACTCTGGGAACAGTAAGCAGACCTGTCCATGGATCATTCACAACACATCCTACTTTCATTGGTTATGAGGTCCAAAATACTGCTTAGGTGCTATTAGGATACTAAGAACCTGCCAGGAAACTGCAAGAAAGCCTCATAAAGACAGCTGTGCTTGGATCCTTAAACGATGTGAACCACACTTTAGAAGTCCAAGAGGTCAGCTAGATCAGCAGAAGCTTAGTTTGCCTCTTCCTGCAGCTTTTCTGGTGATACAACTTGTAAATCTTGGGTCTGAAATTTAGTTTAGTTCTATGCTCCTTTGAGCAGAGACATGTTAGACTTGCATGCATTTCTTCCCTACAGGGCTGCTGCCGGCGCTGTGTCTGGGAATCGGCCTGACTTCCCTTCTTCTTTTCCCACTTCTCATCATGTATCTACGAAAATCAAGACAAGCCGCACCAGCCACTGAGAATCAGCCCAAGGCTCCGGTATGATTTGTTGTGTTTCACTTTATTTCACCCTCTGTTTCTATAAAATACTTAAAAGATTTCTTCTTTCATTCCTTAAGTCGTCTGTTCAAGATCCGATCCCTTTGGTTCCTCTGTCCCTGGGTACAGTCGACCCTTGCGAGATCCATTTGGAATTTATTCCTGACCATGTTTCCACTGAGCCCTTCTCTGGCATCGTGTCCAATCAGAATCTAAATCACAAACAGGGAATCATGCACTCCAGCAATCGTCTCAATTATGACACCAAATCGGATGAAGTGTACTGGGACAGCGGAGGGATGGAGCTAGGTTGCGGCCTGGACTCTGGCATCAGCATCCCACCTGTTTCTCGCTCCTCTGAAGAGACATGTGGGCCCCTTGGAGACTGATACTGAAAGGCTGAGAGCTTTCTCTTTGTAAATGTTGCTCTGTAAGGCTGGAGTTTGCCTCTTTCTCCCTCAGGGATGAAATAGGAGACTAAACTGCTCAAAGTATGGACAAACACATTATGATTATCTGGAAGCTGAAAACAAGTTGTCTTCATAGATTTTGGAAGCTAAACCTTTAAGCAAACATTGATGAGAAGGCCCTAAACACAGGATAAATGGAAGCCTTAAAAACAACAGTTTCAGAAAACCTTTTCTGCTGATGAAGACCAAGTGATAGGACTGAAACCTACAGACTGACTGTTAAATAGATATCTGGGTTCAAAAATGAACTGTAATAGGAAACAATTGTCTTTTCCCCAGTTTGTAAGTACACATACACAAAATCTTTAGCTGAAGTCGAGAGCACCTGGTTAGATTTTTTTTGTCTGCAAAAAATAAATCTGCAGAACTGAGTTAATTACAATCACATTAAAAAAGAACGTTTTCACAGGACTGGATAGAGTCTTAAAAAATAAGTATACCCCATGATTTGGGTATCCAGAGGAGTTCATGGTTCACACAATGACTCCAAGGTGTCCAGGTCCCGTGGCTGCAAAACAAGTCTAAATCATCACCGCTCCACCACCGTGTGTCACAGTGGCTATGATGTGTTTGGGTTTTCTCCAAATGTGGTGCTGTGCTTCATGGCCACAATCTCCACTTAGGTCTCATCTGTCCAAAGAACATTGTTCCAGAACTTCTGTGGTTTGTTCAGATGCAACTTTGCAACCTCAGCCGAGCTGCCTTTTTTCCAACAAACTCTCCAAACACACCAAAAAATGCTCAGTTTTTTTCTTTGTACTGATATGAACCATGCAATTTAAGTGGCTAACTGAGCCCTGTAGCATCTGAGATATAGCTTACAGGTTTTTGCTGTTTCTCAAAGACTTGCACTGTCTGACCTTGAGGTGAATTTGCTGGGATGTAAACTGGGAAGATTTAGCAATGCGTTAAAACACAAATCGGGTAACTGCCAAAACGTCTGCTTGCATAGAGGCTGTCAGACTTGCTGATGATCGGGTAATCAAGTGCATTTGATTATCACCACCTGGCCGCTACTTACCCTCTTAATTTCTGTCAAAGCAGTAAAAGATGTATTTAGTTTTTCATAGGACTGCACCGAGCCTGTGAACGCTTTCTTTTCCCATGACTGCAGACCGCTCCGTACTGCAACTACAAAGACAACAGTTTGAACCATTAAGATCTGTTAGCTTAATATTTTAACCTTTATTCAACTACTTCTAGTACAAAATAACAGTGATACGTTGTGTTCACCAGTGACCATTTTTACCCAGTTATCCAGTTGTGCTATTAGCTATTTCGACTGTTATCCCTGCTATTAGCTTGCAACTGAAATGCTAGCCACTGCACTATTGTGTTTCAATTGTCTATCCATGATATCCAGTGGTATCATTTTCTTCTCAAATATGTCTAACTGTTAGCCATATTGCTTTTTAATGATCAATTTCTATCATTTGTTCACATTTTGGATGTATATATTTACAAATTATTACATGGGCTGACCTCCTGGGAAGATTGTAGCAACACATTAACGCACAGTTGTGCTATCAGCTATTTCAGCTGTTATCCTTGTTATCTTACAATTCACATGCAAGCAACTGTATTTTAACTGTTTATCCATTATGTTTGATGCATTACCTTTTGAAATATGATAGCCAGACTGCTTTTAATTACCCTTTTCTATCATTTTGACCAATATTTTTTTAAATAATTTATGCATATTGCCATTACTTAGTTTTTTAATTCTGCTTCTTATTTTTTTGAAGGGGCGGGGGGGCTGCCATGCTTGTTCAAGTCCACCCAGTTCTGTAAACCCCCAGCTGCTGTAGAAACAGGCTACGTCCTAATTGGGAGTTACTGTGAGGCTTATAATGGGTCCTCAGCACCCAATACTTGTCTTCTATTTTGGTTCTAATGAACAGACTGGCTGCTGTGTTGGTTGGTCAGGGGTAGCAGGGTTGTCCAATGAGTTTTCACGAGTTCACACCCCCCAAGGAGCGTCTTTGACGTGGATAATGGCTCCCTTAGGTTTGTTTGGGTGCCGCCTGTGCTTAACTCGGACCTCTGAACTTTCCTTCTCAGATTAGGCATCACATTGCAGAGAGACCGATAAACAGAGGCCACCGGTTTACTGCTCACATTATGATTGTGTTTTGTTGTCAGCTATGAAGTAATAGAAATGTGGCTCCTAATCTGAAACCTACAAGCAGATTCCTGTCAGATATGAGTCAGTGTTGCAGGAACAGGGTCAGAGAACTGAATGGTGAGTGAAATTTATCAGTCAAGCAAAAATTGTTTATCTGGGAGGTCCAAAAGAAGCCGTTTTGTGTGCGTGTGTAAACATCAACTTACTCGGAGAATGGTTCTTGTCCCCCCTGCTTTTTGTGCTGAATTCCAGTCCAAACCATAGCTTCATAAACAAGAGCTAGGAAAACTTTAGACCCCCCACATACTGCCGGCAGCTCTGCCGATAACATAGTGTGTTATTTTTCTGTCATTCATTGCTGTAAAATGTTTCTGACTCACAGTTGCCCCATCAGAGCTTTGCTGCCTCTAACCCGTGACTCGCACCTCATCCTGCATGAAGACAAGAAACATCTTGACATCTCACTTTTTTGCCTTCTGTTTTGCTGGTGTTGCATTCTTTCCGCAACATTGGGAAGTCCTGCGGGTTTGGCCATCCAATATTGTTTGTTTCCCCATCTAACTTTTCCAGAGTCCACAGAGACCTGGGGGGTTACCAAAGCTACACATAGAAGCCTTTGGTTTGGCTTTTTTAATAACTACAGCGCATTATCTGCCATTTGTATTATTCAAGAAGGCAAGAAGTTTTCTTGGAAGGGGTATTTTTATCAACCTCCAGTCTGTGACAGCTCTCTGCTTCCTGATAATGATATGGAGTTTACCTATAACACTTGTTTACAAACTGATAACTTATCCTTGTAACAAAAACTTTCGTTATCTTAAAGGTAATCACGTTTTTCAGTTGAGGCTTTGTTAGTTCTGTTGAAAGTGATGGCTGTTTAATCTCATGGCTAATACCTAATCTACATGTAGTTTAACACAACTTTACACAATAATGTTTAGAGCACCTCTTGACCATTTCACAGCAGTGAGGTTTCTATGTTTCTCTGGTTTGGATGGTCTTGTGTGTGCTGGTCCTTGAGAGACTCCTAATTTACAAAGTAATTACTTCATTGTATAAAGCAACAAACAATGTGAGGAAAAAAATAACATCTTTGTGATTTCTAACCCTTGAATGCAGCTCAGCTACAAAAGGGTTTGATAAAAATAGCACTGGTACTAAAACACTGATTACAGTGTAGCGAATCTCTTCATGAGTGAAATGAAGAGTAATTCCTACCTGGTATTATGTGAAAAACAAATTGCCTCCTAAACCTAATAACTGGTTTTGCCACCCTTCCCACTAAGAACTGCAATCAGGCATTTGTGATTACTGGCAGTGAGTCTCTCACATCACTGTGGAGATATTTTAGCCACTCTTCTTTGCACAATAGTCGTCCCATTGGAGACTTTCCCAGCATGAGCGACCTTTTTAAGGTCCTTTTAAAGGTCATGCCAGAATATTTTAATTGGATTTAAGTCTGGACTTTGACTAGCCCACTCCAAAACCTTCATTTTGTTTGTTTAGCCATCTTGGAATTGGAGTCCTTGTTGTGTTTCTGATCATTGTCCTGCTCTATAACCTGAGTGCTCTTGAGCTACAGGGCATGAACTGATGGTCAGATACTCTCCTTCAGGATTGTTAGTAGAAAGCAGAACTCATAGTTCCAACAATTACAGCAAAGCAGCCCCAGACCATCACACTACCACCACCATGTTTGACTGCTGGTATGAAATGCTGTGTTAGTTTATGTCTGCTCAAATGGGACTCCAACCTTTCAAAAAGTTAAATTTATTTTAGGTCAGCAGTAGTTTTCTCCTTGAACTCTCCCATGGATGTCATTTTTGCCCAGTCTCTCTCATATTGTTGAATCATGAACTCAGAAATCAGTAAAAGGGGCAAATAGGTTTCCTCTTTAATATAATAAAGATACTGTTGGATGATTAACCATTGTGAAGTAAAACCTGTAGGTCAAAACTTCAGCTAATACTGAATTAGACAAGAGGTTTGTTTTCAGTGAAGATTTGAATCATATTGGAGGGACAGAGGACCTGACCTTAGTTGAGGGGAGGTAGATCCAGAATTTCCAGGAAGGCCTCTTTATTTATTCTCTGTCATCTGATCAGGATATTTGGTTTAGATAGATTTGTTTCATAGAAAAGAGCATCTTCTTGAGCCAATGTGTAAATCTTCCAGGTCAAAAGAACGATTCTGTTTGTGGTCACCGTTCTTGGGTACAGAGCAATCTGCATGGCGAATGAAAACTGCCAGTTTGTGGTTGAACCTGATGTATTTGGACTGTTTTTTGAGAGCCATTCAACAGCTGCAGTCCAAAAGTTGCATAATGTCAGGAAAAACCAAAACAAACCAAAAAAACCCAGATGTGCTTACAGACTCAGAAAACATTGGTTCAGTTTAGTTTAAGTATTAAAGTGTACACATCACCTTGCTGATAAATGACACTAATATTCACCTTTTATTCTCATATTAACATTTAAGAGACCGAATTAATAGTTACAGATTTTAATAAAAACTACCATAAAAGTTTGAGACTGTTCATTTCTTTGTAAATGAGCAAACTTACAAATCGAGCAGGTGGTCAAATAATTATTTTCTTAACTGTACATTTAGAGTAAGGCTGAACTTGATAACTAACAGAACAAACACTCTGGATAATTTAACATATTTCAACTTGTTGTTACACACTTATGAAACAAATAACAAACTTATCAGAAATGGATACTAATAAATGTATATCTTCTGCTTGAATCATACACGCTGGCTTATGTTTCATGTCTCTGTGCCTGGCAGGAAATACTTAGTCACTCGTTCAGTGACTCATCGGCCCTCTTGGGGTTCGACTTGTTTCCACCCCCAGCGTCGACAGTATGGCCGTCTGCAGATGGGCAGCAATGCTCAATTAAGAAACATGCTGCATGTCAAAAACACTGCATGTCAGCACTCTTTTTGGACTCAAACGATTAAAAAAAAAAATATATATACAGAACAGTGCTCACGTTTAGTTGTAACAAGAGTCTTTTATTTGGCCATACATTAGATTTCAATCATTCGTTCAGGATTTAATATACACGATATATACATAAGCAAATAAAAGACGTCAGCGTCCTCGTCTTGCAGTAAAGGTTGGCAGTGCAATCTTGGCCTTTTTAACAGTGTCACTGGGTTCCTTTCATCTTCTCCCACTCACACGTGCACCCACGCAGACGGCGTCGGTCGGCCCGGAGCCGTTTGATCCTGCTGCTCAAGTTCGGTCCAGTTCAGCCTCGCTCTTCTGTTCATCTGCGCCAATACTGAAGACAGAAAGAACAAAGTGAGCTTAAAGTCAGCAGTTTGAACGCTGAACAACAGAAAAGGTGGGGCTCATCTTGGTGGAGGTATTGGAAGAAAGGTAAACTTATGCTATCAGCTATTTAGCTTCTGTGTTTCGAATTATTTACACCTACCTGTGCAAATTTGTGTATCTGCTCGACCACAGCAGCGAACAAAGCTCCGACGCTCTCATCAATCAGACTCTGCATGTAGTGAACCGCCTCCTCGTCCGACAGGTCCAGTCTGAACTTATCCTGCACCTGGAGTCACATGAATATCCACTCATTAACCCTTTATTCATCATTGTATTATTTTAGGGTCTTTACAATGTAAAGCGCCTTGAGGCAACTGTTGTGGTGATTTGGTGTTATAGAAATAAAACTGAATTGAATTGAATGACCACAGGACCATTTTACAAGTGCGCTTTAAAAGACCTTAACTCCGTTTGTAGTAGAGACAAAATTCAAATGCAGAGAACAGAAGACTAGCTTTACTGGTATATTCATATTATATCACTGTAGCACAAAGCATTCACCTCCACCTGGATTTTACCAGGTGCTCTTCACATTACTTTAACTCTCCAACCATTTTGAGCTAGAGAGAAACTTCAGGAGGTTCCTGAACGAAGATAGTTATTTTATCATTTTAAAACCATCATTACAAAATGACTCAGTGCGTCCTGTGTGATACTTGGGTCCCAAAGGTTTAAGTAATGTGAACTTGAATGGTTAACCAGACATTTCTTGGTTACCCAATAATGGGATGCTCCACAGGATCACGCTGCAATCTAAATCACAGGTTCATGGCAGTGCAGTAACAGCTCTTTGACTCAGTTTGTCTCAAATTCACTTAAACTTTACTGAACAATATTAATTATAAATAAAGCATGATTTGTTTCATGACAGCAAGTTTCCTCTTAATCTCCCTGAGGAAAACAAAAGACTTTCTGTAGGGAGGCTACAAAGACATCCGATCTGATCTCCCCTTTACCCTTAATGACCTCAGCCCTGAAAAGAGCTTTAAGGGTGACTCCTAGCAGGCTTTCAAAGGGTAAAGAGCTAAAGCTACCAACCACCTTACCTTCTTAACCGTTTTGTCAGGCTCAAGAGCGATGTCAGGAATATTGGCATCCACCATGAGAGAGAACAGATTCAGGATCAGGTTGGAGTACCTGAGGAAGTGAAAGACGAGGAGCATATTGCACATTAGCTACAGTGGTGTCCATTAAAAGCTTGTATTACATGTTTGCAGTTTTACTTGAAAGTAGCTTTTCATGCTTTAAGTGTGCAAGTAACAGTAAAACATAACCAAGGATGATCCATCAAAGACAATATTTGATAAACTTCACATAAATGTGTTTTTTCAGTCGCAGCAATGATCATCGTCATTAAACGTCTTTCTCAGACAAATTTAAAGACTTTTCAAGCTTTTTTTGCTTATTAAAAGTTAAAACCAGTCTGATGATGTATTGGTCCTGTTTAATATCCCTTTAATCCACTGATTAAATAAACTCACTTAAAACCATGTTGGTATGTTTGTGTTGTTACTGTCCATATTCACAGTTTGCTTGGCTCAGAATCACCGTTTTGCTTTTATGTGTTTGCATGTACCTCCTAAGATGAAGAAAGGCGGTGTAGCACTGCTTCCTGAACTCCTGGTACTGCTCGCTCTGCATGCCTCCCATACCCTCCACCATCTCTTTGCTCAGCTTCATGGGCGGAGGCAGCGGTTTGGGGTCTCGGCCAAGGATGTAGCCGAAGTCGATGTGGAAGAGTTTCCCTGGATGGTGAAATAGGTGAAAAGATGATAATAAAAAAAAAACTTAGAAAGTAGGAGGTTTTAATTTCTGAGATCGTGAAATCCTGCGTGGAACTAGGGAAGTGTCTTAACTCAAATTTCTGAGAAAACAACTTGAATTTTCAAGTCATAAATTTGAGATATTAACTTCAAATGTCAACTTAGCCCTACCAATCCAGAAAAAATACTTTTTTTGCCGTTGACAGAAACCCTGATTTCTAAGAAAGAAAAACAAAAACTGGGGCGCTTGCAAGATTGTCCTTTACGTCCAGTCTTTTTAAGCTTTGACACAGTGCCACTGGATAATAATCTAACAAATAAAACCTGTAAACATATGGAAGTCACACAGCTACCTAAAGCCACATTAGACATGACACACAGGCTTGATGTTAGTCAGTGTCTCTGAATATGAGCGTGTTTGCCTCACCGGTCTTTGTCAGCAGCAGGTTGTCCAGGTGTCTGTCTCCCACTCCCAGGATGTACGTGATGACACAGTAACCAGCTGGGAGATAACGAGAGGCACATTAATCAGATATTCAATCGGCTCCTCCAGCACACCAACTAAATGAGCACCGATCTGTTACGAGCGTCTCACCGCAGCTCTTGACATAGGTATCCATCACCTCCGAGCTGATGCCGTACGGCCCTTTTTCACTTGGCGCGTGCTTCCTGAAGAAGCTCTGTCAACACAGGATTAAAATGAGCACTTAAATCGAAGCAGCGCCCTGACACGCCGTGTCTCTGACAAACTCTGCTCACCTGGATGTTGCCTTCAGTAGCCAGAACTTCAGCGACAGGAACCGACTGGACAAACTGCATAAAACCTAAGCACGCAACACGTTTTCTGCATTAGGCTGAACATCTTTAATACTTTGAAATATTAACAGCTTAAAACGCTGCTGCTGAGTTACTTCATTCTTCTTACCGTGCTTGGTGCTTGTGGCCAGAACTTTATAGGGTGTCAGCTTCAGGTCCAAATTCTCTTTTCTTAACAGCTGTAAGACAGAAAAAATTGATGATACACACTGACACAGACCCCTGACTTATGAAGATAATCTTGGACTTTGTCTCCAGTCGGTGATGAGCTAAAATATTTTCTTTTTAAAACAAAAAACATCATCTTCAACTTCCCGGGGGCATTCCCGTCTGTTAACAAGCACTTCTTACTTTGTCCATGAGCGAGATGATCTGCAGGATGAGCTGATCTTGTCTCAGGTCGTCTCCGTGTTTGAAGATGACTGGATATGTGGCTCCGTCCTCAGCCTTGAAGATCAGTTTGGCGGGCATCAGAGCACTCTGACACACAAACGCGCAGAGAAAAGCCTTTTATTTTGCATAGATACTGCTCGGAATCAGGACAATCTGCACCGAAGCAAACTGCACTGAAATCAAAGGCGGACATTCAAGCCTCCGCCTTTCTAACAGCACCACTGACGACTGAAGGGATATAACACAGTAGTCAGGGGTGCACATCAAGTCCAAGTAAATCAGTACCTGATAGTGAAATTAAACATGAAAGCACCCCTGTTTTTCTAATGTGCATCAAACACACTGTTAGTAAGAGAAAAGACACTCAGTTTTCCTCTTAAGTGCCTGCAGAGGCTCTGTGTGTGAGATCTGATGCTATGGAGGAAATGAACGATGAAGTGAGCAAATTTGCACTTTTGATGAGTAATGACCACACCCGCGGTTACATTTACAAACTGTCTGAAGGCTGTAGCTGAGCAGCTGCTGAGCTACTCCACCTGCCTGATCAGTGAATTTACAGTGCCACAAATCACCATTTATTCTCTCATGTTAGCAGTTTATTTAAATGGTAAATGGACTGATTCTTATATCGAGCTTTTCTATTCTCCCTCCCGTTCACACACATACATACAAGCACTGTTTTCTTTCTAACACTCACACTCTGATGAACACAGAGATCAACTTGGGGTTAGCATCTGGCCCAAGGATACTTCAGCATGCAGACTGGAGCAGCCGGGGTTCAAACAACCAGCCTTCAGATTAGTAGATGACGTCCTGAGCTACACCCCCAGTCTCACAACACGGAGCACTTTGTTGAGCTGAGCTACTTTAATCTGATAAATGTGTTTGTTTTAACTACATTTAGTAAGACATTTCTTTTAAAATAACTATTTAAAGTAACGAACAGCACATGAGAGAGGTGAAAATGAGACAGTAGCAAGAGTGAAAGAGGTTAACTGGGTGGTGGTGAGACCTGCTGTGATGTATGGTTTGGAGATGGTGGCACTGACAGAAAGACAGGACAGCTCAGAGGGACAGCTCAGGCTGAGTAGTTTGGAGACAAAGCTAGAGAAGCAAGACAAGGACATGGAAAGAGTTGATGTGATAGAGAAGGATGCTAGAGATACAGCGGATCTGCCACTGTGGACACCCCTTAAGGGAGCAGCTAAAAGAAGAAGAAGTCTTTTTTTTTTTGACTTTGAATTATTAAATTTGAGATATCCTACTTTACACTTATATCTGATTTTCTGTACCGAAATGAGGCTTCCAGCTACATAATGTAAAGTTAAGGCGAAATGAGAGAGTGCCATGCCTCGACAAAAGAAATGCCTTTTAATCGGCGACAAGATGAGGTAAAGGCTTCTGTACCTTGAAGAGTGTGGCTGTCTCTGGGATGATGCCTTTGATCCTGATTTGAGGCTCCAGAGGAAGCGGAATCGCCTCGATCTCTGACAGGTTCACCTTCTCGTTGTCAGCCAGCAGGGCCTGAAGTCGCTCTGTCTGCAGACACACATGAAGGTTTGCTGACATTTACACAATTAAGCAGGATCAGTGTCACCAGGGGCACACACCGAAGTCAATTAAGTGTTTGTATGTGTGAATAAGGAGTGCTTAAAACCGCGTATTAAAACAGGAAACATTTCTCATAAATAAACCACGTTCTGAAGCCGGTTTGAATATTTTTGCTACCTTCTTCTTGCGGTTTCCGCTCTCCCGTTGGACAGCCTTCATCAGCTGCACCAGTCTGTCTACAAACGTCTGCTGGGCGGCCAAGAGCGACCGCATCACCCTCACGGTCTTATCACCCTGGAGAAAAGACAAAGTGTGAGCACACAGCATTGGAGACACGTGACATGATATAACTTTCCCAAAGTAAGTTAAAAATCTGACCTTAAGCAAAGCCTGACTGAACCTCCTCATGACGTTCAGGTACATTTCGTGGGTCTTTGGATCTCTCTGCTGCGTGTCCTGATCTTCACACTCCACAATCACATACCTGAGGAAGAAACGTGGATTTATACACAAATTTTTAAGACTAACTTCTTTTTGTCCAGGCAGAAAACAAAAAGCACTGTAAAGAGGACTCACCAGTACAAATAGTTGGCAAGCGTAGAGTTCTTGCAAGCACGAGAGATCAGGAACGTGCAAAGGTCTTGCTGCAAAGATGCGAGGACACAATGCTGTGTTACAAACAACTGATGGGACAACATAACAGAGCAACACACTGTCCACAGGTCCTTTATGGGGATTTCTATTTGCTCACCTCTAGATTCTCACTGTCAGCTCCTTCCTTTCCCTTCTGTGGGGTAGTGGATGATCCAGATGTGCCAGAAAGAATTTGGGAACTGCAAAGCATGTGGCAGTTTTACACATCTACTTAAAAGGATCGTGTATATGTTACTGACAGCTGAAGATATTCTTTTTAAAATGTGTGCATTGTTCATTCTTATTTCATTCTACGTGTAAGTCAGCATTGTGGCAGATCCGCAGCTGTCTGCATCCAGCTGCAGATCTGCCAGTAAAATCATAACATTCAATGAGTTCATCGCGGTTTCTGAAAGAGAAATAATCAGATCCTGCAGATCGGCTGATGCTCTCTCAGCTGGGGAACATTTGGGGGTAAATTTAGACCCAGAAAGTGAAAAAAACCACACATACTTGAGTCATCTCAAAGCTACTTTTAGACATTTTCAATTTCAGAGCCAGAAGAGAATCTAATGCGACCAGCGGTGTTGACTCATTTATTAACCAGAGTGGCTTTAAAGTACTGACCTGTCCAATGCAGCGTCATCTGAAAGTCCCTGGCTATCTCTCTTGCTGCCTGGATCTAAACCACCCTGAATATCACTGAAGTTCTCATACTTGAGCGCCTGCACCAGCTGAAGCAGGTACATCAGCAGGTCCTAGAGAGGAGAGACAGGAATTATCATTATGATTTCAAAATAATTGATTTAATGCTGCTGGTTAAGCTTGATTTAGAGTCCTGCATTCCCCGTCGAGCCTATGGTGTAGTGATAGGTGTTGTTGGTGGCTTTTATACTTCTGGTTGCATTGCTCTGCCATTACAGAGGAAGTGGAGCTGATCGTGTTGGAAAGTTTCATACAACACATGAAGTCTGACTGTGTTATTTGTTCAAGTAATTGAAAGACAGAATAAAATGGAAAAACATATTTGTATTCAAGTCTTTTAAAGGTTTTTCCACCCACACACGACCGGTCCTCCTACCTCATCATCAGCCTGCTGCAGCCGAGCCACCGCATAGCGTCTCACTGTGGGGTTGGTGAAATGGGAGGACAGCAGCTCCAGGGAGTCCTCCACATCCATGGGCTTCCACTTTCCCAGCAGCTCCAGAGCCTGCTTGGCCTCCTGGGGCAGATCCCAGTTCACACATTTGAGGAACTTTGTCAGGGCCTGCAGTCAAAGGAGGAGGAATCAATGAACATGTATACAGACGTAGCAGCAGCAGTCACTGGGGGAGGAATAGTTTGAAGTTACACATAGTAATGTACACTTGGTCGTAACAGGGAAGACACCAGCGGCACACCTTTTCCTGTGTGGTGAGGTAGTATCTGAACTTCCACACCAGGTCCTGCTCTTCAGAGCTCAGCTGCTTGGTTGGAGGGTAGCTAACGATGATCTGTTCATGCAAACAAACAATTTTAGATTAAAGCAAGCAAAGTTATTATAGAAACATAATTGTTCTAACGATTCTTGAATTTTTTTTTTTTTTCACTGATCTTTTGTGATATCTACACTCAAAAGCATCCGTCTTCTTTTAGCAACAGTCTATAAACATAACACAGAACAGTTTCCAGTTTGCCTCAGTACATTTTAAATGTTGGGTTTTGGCCCAAAGAGGATGACAGCGTTTCTGGATCGTGTTCACATATGGCTTCTTTTTCTCATGATAGAGCTTTATCCTGCATTTGTGGATGCTGACAGAGAACTGTGTTCACAGACAGTGATTTATAGAAGTGTTCATGAGCCCATGCATTGGTTTCCATGACAGAATCGTGTTTTTTCCTTTAAGGCTATAAGATCACAGGCATACAATACTGATTTTTGTCCCTTGCACACAGAGATTTCTCCATATACTCTGAATCTTTTGATATCATGTGCTGTAAATGATAAGATACTTAAAGTCTTCACAATTGAACTTGAGCTTATTCTGAAATGCTGCAGATTGGTGAACCTCTGCCCGTCTTTACTCCTGAGAAAACCTCTCCAAGATGCTTTTTTTATACCCAATCACATGTCTGACATAAAAACGATCTGATATTTTTCATGTATTACTGAAACATTTAACATTTTACGACATATTGACATTATTTAAAGATTTAATGTTTTCTTTGTTCTATAGTAAATAAACTATGGGTTTGTGCAATTTACAAATCATTGCATCTTATTTTTATTTATGTTTTACACAGCGTCATAGCTGCTAGCTACTCACATTGAGCTGGTCACGTGTGGCAGCATTAGGCTTCAGGTCATGATCTGAGGGCCCACTGCGAAGGCTACGAGCCAGTTTGTGATGCTTGCTCTCTACCAGGTTCTCCTATGAAGAAGGGAAAAAAAGCCAAAATTACAGCACGTGAATGAAATACAAGATGTATGAGCAAACTGGCACACAACATTTATATTTCTTCAACATCCTGAAATCTTTCTCTCACCATCCCCATCTGTGGGTCGGGAACTTTGACAATGTCGCAGCTGGTAAGAACTGGTGATGCATCATCTCCATCCTTAATGGCAACAAAGGAGAACAGACCAATCAGCCGACACCGTTCCAACACGTGATATCTACCTGCTGCGTGCTGCCACTAATAATCAGGAAATTACCTTTTCATAATAGACGATGCTGTACTCCTTGTCATTTGACTTGACACGAGGAAACTCCACCATGAGGTACATAAAGTTGGAGCTGCGTTTTTCACTCTGCAGAAAGACAAGTTTCAATTTGAAAAACGCAAATAAGCGTAAATTGAACCGCAAATACAGTTTTGCCTTGCAAATGATTCCATTCCTCCAAAATAAGCCTTCATATCCATCCATCACCACTTTGTACATTTATTGATGCTTTCTCGACTCAACTGCAGAGTCTGCCTGTGCAACCAGAATCGAGCTTAACAAACTCACCTCATTGATCATCTCAATCTCTCTGAAGGTCAGCCGGTCCAGCCAGTCCACCTTCACCATGTGGCCCTGCCGATGAGCCTTTGTCAGCTGGATGCAGAGATGGGAAGGACGGCAGAGAAATGAGCACATAATTTTAGCAAAATCAAGAGAAAAATACAGAAACGGCCGTTCTGTTGAACTGATCACAGCATGGTGGCTGGTGTGCAAACAGCCTGACCGATCATGCACAGTGCCAGCGGCCAATCCAGCATCTCCGCACACTCAGCAGCCAGTCCACTCATCAGTTAGTGAGTGTGGGTGTTGGGAATGTAAGCACACACTTGGCCACGAACAGGAAGCCCACAACTCAGCTGCGTAGAATAAATACTCACTCTTTTAAACAACATATGAACTGGTAGCAGCCTGAACACAACCTCTAATATACTTAAGCCAGCTGCATTTATGATGAATAATACAAAAAACAAAACATGGGGAATCAGTGTGGTTGTTTTAGGAAACAAAATTTAAAAATAAAATCAGCTAACGTTGAAATAAAATGTACTCCCTGATAACCTCTTCTAAGTATCCCATAAAGCTACAACGAGTCAATGAACATAATCGTGTGTCCACATAAATATGAAATCCATGCACACACATGAAAACACACCAACATGTGACATATGGAGGACTGAAAGTGCCAAAATCAAAAATAGAGTAAAATTAAGAGCTGATAAACAAATCAATATGTACTCTATTCCCTATTTCTTACCTATGTAACAATTTACTTGTTTATTTACTTTCACATAATTTTCTAATTTATTTTTTTTAAAAGTACTGATTTATATTATTTAGGTATTATATGTCCTTAATTTGTTTCCCATATGTATTTCTTTTATTTTGGCATTTCTTTATACTTCATTATGCACATAAATAGGCTTTATTATTGTCAATTGAAGTGTGTAGTTGGCTCACGATAGAAAGGTTAGTCTCCAGTCCGGTATGGTGACTCTCCAATACAGTTATGTCAAAAAGGTTTTCACAGGACTCCAAAATACTGACATACTTGACTATTATATTATTTTATATATTTATTATTTTGCCTAAGCATTTATTTAAATGTTTATTAAACAACATTCACATTTGAACGATATTTGAATTAAGTATTTATTAATTTTCTGATCTTAAGTCATTCATTTCTTAATTTTGGCAGGTTTAATCCTCCATAACAAGCAGAAAACTGATGTGTGTAATGCTTTCAAGAACGCAGCCATACATCTTCACAGACAAAAAAGTGTTCACACCAAAACCTGGATCAAAATGTATTTGTAAACACACTGAACAGATTTATGCTGTTTGCAGGTTTCCCACATAGAACAGTGCAAAGTGAACAGAGGTCTGACACGAGGAGGAGGTGAGTACTTAATGTCCCTGCCACAGTTTGAATTGTCCTGATGTGGTAACCATCATTTTCATACTGTATTATACAAATGGAAATCTATTTGCAGATACATTTTGGCCATGGCCTTGTTCATACATATACAGTACACACACATAATCTGCATTGCCAACACTAACTCCTGCAGTGGTACTCACATCACTGAGTACCTCCAGGTCAGGGCCCTGGAACAGATGATGGTTTAGACAGTGCTTTGCATTGGATGGTTTCTTTTTATCCAGCGTTTTCTGTTCACCTTTGACCCTACTTCATTGCCTAACCCTTTCCTTTGAGTCCTTTAGTCACTTATCCTCATCATCACCCTCCTCTTTCCTATCCACACACATTTATACAATACTATACCTTGGCGAGCCTGCCCATCTGGTCCTCTGCCAGGCTGCTGCTGGTGCGTCCCGGTGTGGTTGTGGGCTCTCCTCCATCCCCTTCCACGCCTGGCCAAACCTTCAGGTCATGCATCCCTTGACGGAACATGCTAGAGCAGGACGGGAGGAGGGGATTTAAACTCACGCACACTACTATATATTCAGACCTTTAGATTTCAGTACGGCAGCTTTTGGAGACCACAGCAGACCAAAGGACAAGGCAAAATATCAAGGTTCACCTGCATTCACAACTACACAACGTAGATTCACTGTCACCTGCCATGTTATCACTTCTTCTTTTCAGACTGAGCTTTTGGTGGCCCAAAAGTGCAATATATGGGCCTAGCATGACACTAGATTTTGCTTCCATTGATGTTTCTCCTCTTTCTTTCCTTCTCCATACTTTTCTCTTCTATCATCCTGTTACAAGTTAATCTTCACTTCATCAGTCAAAGGACTTTTTTTCTCAGAACTGTGTCGGCTCTCTTAAACGTTTTCTGGTAAAGTGTAATCTGACCTTCTTGCGTAACCAGTGGTTTGCACCTCGTTCTAAACTCTATATTTAGATTCATGAAGGCGTCTCTTGATTGTAGACTTTGACAGTGGCTGACGACCGCCTGTGCTACCCCTCAGCCTGCTAGTAGACGTACCTAAAGTATGAATTTGAAAATTCTGACCTTGACCTGCACCTATGGTATCAAATTAAAAATCCTAATTGAAGTATCACATTCACAAGACTTTCAGAAAACTTGACCTTGAACTTGAGGTTGATGTCACTGACATTCAAAGTGATTTGAGATTTTTGGTAGATGCACGTCACCTATCGATTTCAAAATCCTACGTGGCCTCAAAATAAAAGCTGAAAGTCTGCACTTCAATCACATCTTACCCTGTTTGATTTAAAATTCACTGCAGGGGGAGTACATTGCTAAAATTACAAAAATATTATAAAAACATGTGGACCTCTCTGTGTGTTGTAATAATGGGGAAATGTCATTTTAAAAATTGCAGGGCAAACTTAGACTTTTCTCTCGCCAACATGCCTTGACACATCACCTGGAAATCACTGCCAAAAGTAACAGAGCAAGGACACACTCACCCATATTTGCCAAACAGGGTCACAGTGGTTCCACCGACAGGAACGGCTCTGCCGGGCCCATAAATGTCCCACACTGTGAGAGCAACCTGAGCACTTTGGGGAAGGTCGGGGTACTTGACTGGCAACCGCAGCCACTCGTTCCAGCTGCACGGGAAAACAGGAAAAACAGAGAAAATAAAATGCGCATGTAGAAATGAGTAACTGATGGCCATTTTACTACAGGACATGTGCATTATATCATATTATAATAACACCAAAAACCAGCATGGTTCTTACTTCCAGCGTGTGCTGAATGCTTTGTACGAGGTGCGAACAGGAAGGGCCAGAGGCTTTCCTTCAGCAAACACCTGACAGGTGACATAGAGGTCCGAACAGTTCTCCTGGTAGAGCCCAGAGAAGCGCAGCATCGGGTCTTCGAGTAGCGCTTTGTAGCTCTTCTGCTCTCGCTTTCCTTCTAAACTGCCTCTGAAAGAGGGGAGAAGAAAAGGTCAGAGTGTGGAGCTGCAGTCTGATCGTTTGCTGATGTTATCAAGAGTGCTCCAACTTGTCTAGCTTCTCTTCTCACAAGTAAGTCAATATTTCTTTTGTGTTTCCTACAAAACAGATTTTCAACACCTGCCAAGTCAAAATATCCCCCAACAATGCTGTAAACTTTTATTTAACTCACCTTTTTTGCTCTTTGTGTAAAGAAAACTCCAAGTATGGAGCACAAATACTGTATTTAGTCAAGATACCATGAAAGAAAAAAAAAAAAAGATATTTCCTGTTACTGAGAATTTCAATACTGCAGCACGAGCTCCCCCACCAGCAAAGAGGTTTCTGGCCTTCAATAAAAGGGAATATACCACGGCCATGATTTATAACACGCTCAAAGTACATTTCTGTTTAAACAAATGGCCAGAAATGACAGGAAGATACACAGACTCCTGTTAAATAAGGTAACACACACTCCTACTGTTCTATAAAACTCTACAATAACTCTTACCTGTCAGGTATAAAAGTCCACACACATATTTCTGCATTATAGCTTATTGCAGCTGTTTCTTAGACTCACAAGGTGAATATTATTTATGAATGTACTGCAATAATCTTGCATTATCTCAGTCTTACTAGTAGTACAGTCAACTGTACTATTTTTATTCATTATCCTGCTGCTGCTACACAATAAACCCCCTTGTATGGGATACACAATAAATGATCTATTCATCTTACAGGTGTAGTAACCCCATTTGGAGACAGAAAACCCCAGTGAAAATCTGACCAAAGTGTGGAGCTATTTAATAATAAGACAATCATAATGCAATAATGAAACTCATGAGCTGCACACAGGATTTAAATATAGGACACACTGAGCTCCCATAATAAGAGTTTAGCTCAGGGGGGCATACGCTACCTGAGTCATGATGGTAACATTAAGCAACCGACTGGCCTAACAGTGCTTCTGTCTCTCCTCCCACCACAAAAAGGACAATAAACACAATACAACACTGTAATTCATCAGAACGACGTAAAGCAGAACCAGTGTTTCTAATACATGTGGACTGAGTCTTTGATGAACAGAAGAAGGCTTGTCTCTTCGTTTTCTGTAGGTACAAGTGTAATGTAATTACGCTCTCATATAACCTAAAAGTACTGCAAATGCACAAAAATCTTAAATTTGCACATAAAGCACAGATAAGTAAGTGAAGAACAGCAAATCGTTTCAGTTTGCTGTGATGAACGCGTTCACATAACTCTGGGGCTTGTGATGGCAGTCTGCTGTCTCCTGTTTCACTGTTTGGTTTAAGTGTGAGCGACAAACAATGTGTTGGACAAACTTCAAAGTCAGAAAAACGTGTTAACGAGACACAGCGCGTGCACACACACAAAGGAAAGCGTCGCATGAGGTCACAAGATACAGGGGTTTACGCCGCTTTGACCCAAAGAGACTCACTCAGTGGAAAAACTCACATCTTAAGTTGAACATTGATGTCCATATCACAGCTGTAAACATAGTTGAATTTATCAGTGTCCATCTTCCGACGGGGAAACTCTGAATTCCAACCAGAGACCGGATGACTTCAACATGAAATCCCGGACGGTTATAGGAGACTTTGCGAGCGGTTGTGTTTGCGACCAGGCCTCGGATCAGCACCCCGCAGAGCTCAGCTAAAGGTCCCGCCACACGGCTGGAGACGCTGTAGGTCCGCACACGAGTTTAAAAAGATGTTAACTGCCTACATTCACGATAAAGACATAATTCTAACGGCTGTCTCGCCGGGCATGATTTGGTGTTTTTGTTAGCTACCTACACAACACAGCAGTAACCGAAACCTACAGTCAGGCGAGAGCAGTCGAATCGCGATATAGTGACTGAGACGACTGAACGGGGGATCGTCAAATCGTGGGGTTGATTAACCGAGTCTGATGCGGAAAAGAAGGAAGTGAAAAAAGAGGCGGAACGTTTATGTTAAAGGAGCAGTGCACACGAACTACATTAATACAACAACAAAAATACATTGGGGAAAATATTCACTCACTCATCCAATTCACTGAATACAGGTGTTCTAACCACTTCCATGGCCATAGGTGTATAAAATCAAGCTACTAGGCTTGCAGACTGCTTTTACAGACATTTGTGAAAGAATGGGTCGCTCAAAGGAATGCTGAATTCCAGCATGGTACCGTGACAGGATGCCACCTATACAACAAGAGCAATCAGGAAATTGCCTCACTACTAAATAATCCATAGTCAACTATTAGTGGTATTATAACAAAGTGAAAACCACTGGGAAAAACACACACTCCAAACACGAAGTGGTAGACCATGTAAAATCAGAGTGGGGTCAGCGGATGGTGAGGCACACAGTGCGCAAAGATCAACAGCTTTCTGCAGAATCAGTCTTACAGACCTCCAAACTTCATGTGGCCTTCAGATTAACTCAGGAACAGTCCATAGAGAGCTTCATGAATGGGTTTCCATGGCTGAGCAGCTGCATCAAAGCCTTACATCACCAAGCGCAATGCAAAGTGGTGTAAAGCACGCCACCACTGGACTCTAGAGCATTGAAAATGTGCTCTCTGGAGTAACTAATCATGCTTCGCCGGATGGCAATCTGAAAGACGAGTCTGGGTTTGGCCGTTGAAATTTTGTTCAATTTCACGCTCCCAACTTTGTGTGAACAGTTTGGGGATGTCCCCTTCGTGTTCCAGTATGACTGCACACCAGTGCACAAAGCAAGGTCCATAAAGACATGGATGAGCGAGTTTGGTGTGGATGAACTTGACTGGCCTGCATAGAGTCCATACCTCAACCCAACAGAACACCTTTGGGATGAATTAGAGCAGAGACTGTGAGCCAGGCCTTCTCGTCCAACATCGGTGTCTGACCTCACAAATGTGCTTCTGGAAGAATGATCAAAAAATTCCAATAAACACTCCTAAACCTTGTGGAAAGCCTTCCCAGAAGACTTGAAGGTGATATAGCTACAAAGATTTGACTGACACTATATTAAACCCAGTGGATTACAAAACGGATGCCAATGAAGTTCATATGCGTCTGAAGGTGGACACGCAAATGGTTTTGGCAACATATATACAGAAATGTTACATATTGCACAGAAAGAAAGGCAAAACAGCAGATATATAATTGCAATTTTTTTTTAAATAAAAGCAAAACTTTAAAGAAAAACAAAATACAGTTTTAAAAAATCAACAGTGAAGCTGCAAATCAATTTAAGCGTAACATACAAGATAAGCTGGTTTCAAAGCTTTTTTTTTTAACAAGTCTCGCTGAGGGTATCAAATGCACTCTAACTTAAGAGCACACCACCAAATATAAAAATGCTGCACACAAAACATATCATAAGCAGAAGTGGAAGTGTTCAGGAAACCACAGTAACTGAACCATGATGTGAACATTACAGAGCGGGTGACTGAGTGCTGAGGTGCATAGTGGGTAAAAGTCTTCAACATTGCTAACTCAATAACTGCAGAGCTCCAAAACCCCTTCCTCTTCTGTGCCTGAGCAGCTCCTGTGGGTGTAATGTGCAGGCGAACCAGCACCTTTGTGTTTACCTGATAGATTACAGTTTTCATCTGAAAGCTGCTGATGAAGGGCTACTACTTTATTCCCATCTATTTTGGCCATTTTTGTGTATATTTCCAATCTGATATTCACTCACATTTTAAGTATTTAGTGTAAATCTTAGTTTAAAAATTAGAAAAAAAGACACTGTTGCTGTTTTCTATTCAATCAATACAAACAATCCTCTTATGAAACACTGAAGATGCTCAAGACAAGGATTTCATGCTCTGTGAACTTTTCCTCCCTAATTAAAAAACACTTGTACCCAATTAAGTGCATATCCATGAAGGACGAGAGGTGTGTGACAGGAAAATCTTTTGTTTTCAGAGGTCCTCCCTTTTCATCAACACTGACGACAACATAGTTGTCAGATCAGGGCATGAACTCTTTGTCAGCATATGGGACCCCATAGGCTCTGAGGAGGTCTCCGCCACCCAGGCTGAACTATGGAAAAACATCTGTATCTAAATACTGACCTCAATCAGGCCTTTACGTAGCCTGACTGACACCTTAACGTGCCGTCAGTCTTCTGTGCTGCCCGACAGAGGCAACTGTGAGTCGGACTGAGTGAAAGAAGAAGCACCCTTGGCCGATCAGGGAGACCTATCAACACTCTTGAACTATAGAGAGAAGACACGTAAAGCGCCACGTTACAGGGCCCCGGGGGCTCCTGTGAGAGGCATGAGAGGATTTTTCCTATGATCTCGACCTCAGCCTGCAGATAGTAAACAAGTGGAAGAAGATGAGCTAATGTTTTGTTGGCGCGTGGATTGATACCACACTGCAACACAAGCTCAGATGACATATTTAACTTTTGACTTAACGCCATTTTCCTTGGATGAACAATCCATGAAAAACTGCAAAAGAACCGGGCAACAAAGAAATACACCTATCTGCATTACAGACATTATGAATATGAAGACATGTTTCCAGTGACCATACTGTGATAAGAGGAGCAGTTTAAAAAACAAACTTTATCTTTGGGGGTTCTTAATCAAGGAGACTGAGCTCTGTTCCCTATGTTGCACCACATCCTGCTAAGGAAGCAATCAGGAAAAAGTGAGAACTGCCAACATCTAGATTAACACACACTCTTTTAATAAACTCTGCAACACAGAATTTAGGTTTAAATGACAAATAATTAGAAATTATAAGCAGCTGTAATAAAGGTTTTTGCTATGATACAGTTAGGATGGCCAGTCTCCCACTGTCCCACCACTTTCCACAAACTGTTAATTAATTCTCTCAAAATATCAACTAAACCCAATAAAGAATCCCCCAAAGGAAACGTGTACGTATTTCTCACTTAGCTTTCAGTGTCAATCATTTATTGATACTGAAGTTGGAATTATACTTTGGGCTCATGAAACTCCTGGTCTCTCGGAGTCTTTTGATTTTTAAACACTCCCCAAACATACTTCCTTCATAGAGCTGGAAATATGTTATCATCCAAAATCCCATGTAAGTGTTTAGATCAAGTTAAAAGAAAGGTAAATCTACAAAAGCCCTTGTTCTACATCCACATATGTTGGACCTAAGTCTGCTAATTCATTCCTTCCCTTTTAATTTAATTACCTTTAGATTTCTTTCTGCAGTACTAAATTTCATTTATATGGTAGCAGTTCACAAAAACAGTCACCTGAAAGTGCTTTTTAGATTGGAAGGTAAACACCTCACCACATGAGAGAGAAAACCCCAGGAATCATCGAATTCCCGAGAAGCAAGCAGTTTGGTGAAAGTGGGAAGGAAAAACTGCCTTATAACAGGAAGAACCATTCAAAAGCAGAACAACCATGGAGAGAGAAGACCGCATTTAACGACACACAGTAGTGGCATATGGACACTATTCACATATGTAGCTGCCAGAGCTGAAGCACCTCTCAGATTCATGTATTTATATATATATAAATATTTTAAATTTATATTTCAGTGTTTGTGCATCCGGCACATTTTCAGGGGCTGTGCGGTGATCCTCACAAAAACCAAGAGGGAGGCTGAATGATGATGAATCATGTTTTACATTTCCATCGCCCTCTCTCTCCACCTCCTTCTCTCCTTGGACGTAACCTCTCTTTCTCTCTCTCTGCCCTCCATCTCCCCTCTCTGCTACCCTTCCCTCTCTTAGTCACCGCGTGGATGTGTCATTGTTTCTAACACTTCGGAGGTTCATGCCTGCTGAAGCGCATCGAGGAGATCTCCAGAGTGCCAAGAGCGTGCCAAGATACAACTTTTACCCTTCCCTCTACACAACACCTCCACCTCCTCATTCCCAACGGATGGCACCGCTGACACTCTCCGCAGCCAAGTCTGTGGGCCACATGACGGTGCAAGCCACACCTCCACGCCATGGTCATGAACCCTCAAAGCATATAAATGAGGGAAGAAAAGGAGAAGAGGAATCACAAGCTGACCAGACATGATAAAGATGGAGCTCTCCAGGATTCACTTGTTGCTTGGAGCCGTAGGGTTTCTTCTGTGGACCAGCGGTGGCTCTGCTGCACCCATGGAGTGCCACTTCAGCTCCAGAGGTGAGATCCCATTCTTTATAACCTATAACCTGATTTATAATCTAATCAGTTTATAAAAAAATTATTTTTTTGAGCTTTTTTTCCCTCCATGTGTTCGTCCAGCTCTGTGTGTGTACGAGGGGAGGCACTACTCACTGGGTGAAACCTGGATGGACGACGCTTGCATGCAATGCACCTGTCTGCACCCTGTTGGGGTCGGTTGCTGCGAGACGTGAGTACACAAACAGACGGTGTGGTTTGGTGTCCAGATGCCCAAGTTTCTAAACCACACAGTTAGAGACTGAGTGACTTTGTTTTCATGGTGAAACAGTAGTTTCACCAGATGTTTTGCTTAAGAATAAAGAAAGTGGCCACAAATGTTGTTAGTCTGCAGGAATCTTGTCTGTGTGGGTTTTTTTTACTGATATTATTCTAGCGTTATTAATGTAAGTCACAGTTGGCTGCGCCTTACTTTGCAGCTAGTTTTAAATATTTTAGGTAATGCTTTGTTTCTAATTACATTTTATCACAACTTTTATAAGCTTCTCTTTTTTTTCAATAAAAAAAATTACATGTTTTCATTTGGGCACATAAAAAATATTCAGATTTGACAAAGTGTTTCGATTTCTCTGTAGGTGCCCAAAAACAGCACATAAGATAAGATAAGATAAGATAAGATAAGATAAGATTTATTTGTTAGAAACTCTTTATTTTTGTATTTTATGAGTACTTAGATTGCTTTCTTTGTACTGAATGGGACCGCATATAATATCGTTGTGCTTTTGGCAAAATGACAATGAAAAAAGAGACTCTGATTCTGAAAAAGTTTACATTTTACATTTTAAAGTGTGAAGTGCAAGGAAAAGGTTTGACATGCTTTACCCTCCTCTTAATTACTGCCCAGAGTGCATCGGCCGGTGGATTTCCCCGCATGGTGTGAAGTGCAGGTGGAGCCAGTGACCTGCAAAGTGTCTCTCGTCCAGTCAGCTGACCCCCGCCTGACCTGCTCCCCGGGTGATGCGAACAAGGACCCGAGTCATGGTTCGCTTCACCTGCAGCAGCATCTCGAGGGCTAGAACGCAACTATCACCGAGCAACTCTGCCGCCACTCTGCCTGCCCATGGAGCCGATACTCACTACAGTTAGATATCCATAACCATTACTCATCTTCAGTATATGAATTATTCATATAGGGAATATGATGCTTAGCAATTTTTAAGCAAATGTGCAGCAATTTACACAAAATAATTTGAAGTCTTAACAGATGTAGAAAATGTAGGTGCCTGCCTGCTTTAGAAGCATTTCAATTTCTATTTACGCTTTAATCAGTTAGCAACTTCTCTAATCACAGCTCAGCTTATTAAACTCCTTTTAAGTTTACAGGATTTTAAAATGCTAAATAACATCCAACTTTTAAGTGTTTTTTTTGTAAAGGTCCTGATATTAATCCAACTACTATCTTTAATTAACCCACTAATGACCTTCTGTAAATATATATGTACTTTAATATAAATGTCTGTTCAGTTTGACCTGTTTGCTGCTGTAACTCATTTAACCTCCAAATAAAAGTGTTGTTTACATGAAGAAATGACAGAATATGAGAAATTAAAGTCACACTTTTAATTTTCTCTTACATCTTGGCTGAGCATTTTGCTCCAGATGAAAGAAAAAAAAGAGGTACACAAAAAACAACTATAGAAGAAATTGTAGTTTCCATAAAATGAGAAGGAACGAGTTTGCAAACAAATAAAAGAGTCAAAAATTAAATAAATACATGAATGCACTGTCTAAATAAACAGCAGTTTGCATACTTTTCATGGTTTCCACCAGCTCTGATTAAACACCGGAGTAGAGTCTTTGTTCTTGAAATGTGCATCTCTCTCTCTCTCTCACTCACACACACACACACACACACACACACACACAAGTTAAATGGTAATGCTGTTGGTCCCTGTAAACTGGGACACGTAGGAAGCCAAAGCCGGGTTGGTGGGCAGGACTTTGATCGGCAGATTCCAGCTGAAGGTGTCCACATCCACATGCTCTGCCCCAGCCCACACTGTGACCTCTGATTGGTTCTGCAGGACAGTGGGCGGTTCCATAGGCTCCCGGGCAGTGACGAATTCAAAGTGCAGGCGCCACCTCAGGGTCACTAGATAAACAAAAGAGCAGGAGTAAGTACTTTTCTTTTCATATACATTCTATGAAAAGTGCCTAGGTTTATGTGTAGATGTTACCTGTTGTCTCCTTTCTTACTTTTTTCCGGCACATTCCTACATTTCTTAGTGGGCAGCCACAAGGAAAAATAAGGAATGCTCATCCCCCACATGCTTGTAAAACTTTCCATATTAATAGGTGTGAATCATTTCTATTAACATTTAGTCACTGCCTTAAGGCACTGTAAACCCACACTGGTTTTTGTGTCTTTCTCTTCTGTGGTTAGCACATTGAGTTTACATGTAATTGATATTGTCATTATCCAGGTTCAGGTACATGCCATCAGCCCGATTATGACTCAGCCCAGCTTACACAGGGTGTTGTTTCAATTCAGAAACAAAACGGGCATCGTGCGTAACAGCTGATCGTTTTATCCTGCACTTGATCAAATAATGGATGAAAACTCACGCTTCATCTGGGAAGCCTGGCCGGCACCTTAATAAAAACGCTGGAGCCTCTGCTACAAATTATATGAGTGAGAAGTAAGTAAGAACATTGGGTGAAGTTTAGCCCCTTTATCTTATATATATTCAAAAATATTTAATTTTACAATCTTTGGCTGTCATACATAAATATGAATATTTCCAAAACTACATAGGAAAAAGAGGGAGAACATCTATTTTATATTAATTTAGGACAAATGATCACTTGAGATATGACTGAGCCGTGAGTCAGACATATTTCAGCCTGAGTGACTTACCGATGTCTCTGCTGAAACCTGGCGTGACATTCAGGGGTATGGGAAGAGAGAAGTGGCTGAAGGCCGTGTGGAGGCAAGACTCCAGGTGTCGCCCGTGTCCAGTCACACTGGCGGTTTGTCCTGGTCTACGCTGGTACTGCTGCTGGATCTCCTCCTCACTCTGAAGGCTCACTGAATACTGAAACACACATGAACACGCACAGCTTTAGAGAAAATTCAAAGGGTGACTGAATTGGAAAGTGTTTTGTATGAAAATTGTAGAGCAAACACACCTGCAGGCAGGGAATGTCTCCCTCTGAGAAGTTAAATGTGCCGATGATGTCCTCCCCGAGTCTGTAAACAGTCTTAAAGATGCAGAACTTTGCTACTTTCCCACGCATGTTGGTGATATTAAACATATCTGGAAAAAACAAAGACACACACATAAGATGCGAAGACACGCATGAAAGCACAAACTACAGTTTAAACTCCAGCAAAGAGCAGAAGGGCAGAGAATCCGACTCACGGGGGTAGCGCCTCGAGGTGGTGACCATTAACATGTCCAGTGCTCTCTCCAAAGGCCGAGAGTCCCTGCGGCTCACTTCCTCTTCCTCCAGGAAAGGGTTGGAGGGGCAAACCTCTTCATCCTGGGGAAATGGAAGCTCTGGCATGCCTATGTGGGTACATGAGAAAAACACCAACATCAGATAAAAGATTCTCATTTTTAAAGTCAATTTTATAGCAACGTATTAAGTACTTTCTATAAAGCAAAGAGCTCTGGTAACTGTGACATAATCAGACTCCTTTTGCTGTCCAGAAAAAAATAAAAATCTACGTGCCTGGTTAAGGGACCGCAGCAAAACTTTATATCCACAGTATTTTTTTGCTAATACTTATCTGGTTTTGCTGTTGTTTTAATATAATAATACAGGTGAAGTAGAGATCTTTCAACCCCTGTTTCTCTGTGGCTACAACTGTAAAATGAAATCCAGAGTTAGTCAAAAGTCCTCTCACCTTGCAGAACCAACACTCTAAAGGGAACACGAAGTAGCTTGATGGGCGAGTTCACCCTTTGACAGCCAATGGTCAGTTTGTAGACGTACTTCACCGCCTGACCACGGAAACTGGGAGGCCCATCAACGGGAACAACCTCACTGTATGAATCTGTGAAAGAATGACAATGTTTGCCAGACTGTCTGAGTCTCACACACAAAATGTCACAATGCTATATATGGGAAACCATCTAGAAACCGCATCATTATTGTGTTAAGTTTTTTTATTCTTCCTTTAACAGCAGTGTAGATATTTCACTTCACATTATTGTCAGCTTTTTTCCACCAATGTAAAGACACGTACAAGTTTTACTCTCTCCAGGGTCCAGGCGTAGGTCACAGAATAATATCTTAGGAGGAGTGTCCAGCACACACTGCCCTCGTTCTCCTGGAGAACAAAGCATGAGATGTTAAATGTATTACACACTAAGAAGGCTACGAAAAAAAGGCTACTAATATGTTGCTACTTTTCATTGTGTGTGATGACTTGTTGGCAGACACAGCAGCAAATGTATCCAAGTATTGGGGATTTTCTTTTTTAAATTCAACTTGTGAATTGGCTATAAGGCATGGCTGTAAGGCGTGGCTGTAAGGCAGTTGCATGTATGACCCATACATGTAACTGCCCTGCAAAATTTTATAGTGGTGTAGTTGAACTCTTCTGTCTGTAGTCCACTGACATATATTTTATATAAAGTAAGACATCTGTTTGTCATTGCATTTACACTAAATGTTTTTAAGTAGTTTAGAATATAAATATTATTTAGCTTGAACCTATGCTAAAAGGTAAGTTTATTGTATTTCTGCTAGTCTTAGATTTCATATTTTATTTCTTACCTCTGCTTGGGATGAGCACAGTCTCACTCTCAGCCTGGACATCCTGTTTGTTGCCCTGAGCCGGCAAGGCTACTCTGTTCTCACTTGCATGAAACTGACAGTGGATCTGGGCGCTCGCCCATGCCAGCATCTCACTGGGACAAAAATCAGAATCAGACAACAAGGGTTACACAAGGATACTAACAGTACAATTATTTCAGTGTCCTCTATGTTACAGTCTAGCAACAACACCAGGTCACAAGATACCATATAAATCCTAATAACTGTGTTAATAGGAGTGAAATAATCCAATCAACCCCTTCCTCTATTAGCTGCTCCCTTTTACAGGTTACCACAGTGGACCATCTGCCGCCACCTCACCCCATCTCCAGCATCCTCTGTCAAACCAACCCCCGGCATGTCCTCCTTCACTACATCCATGAATCTCATCTAAGGTCTTCCTCTTTTCCACCTGCCTGGGTGGATAGTTGATCCCAGGAATTTAAACTCCTTCACTCTTCCTGTCTCCTAAATGTTCACTTTTCCATCTGTCTCCCTCTCATTCACACACATGCATACTGACTTTCATTCCTCTTCCCTCGAGTACATACCACCACGTCAGTACTCAGGGACTCTTGCCTGACCAACACCACTGCAAACAAGAAGGGGCACAGACATGATCCCTGCTGTAATCCAACCCCCACCTTGAATCCATCTGTCACTCCTACTGTACACCTCACCACTGTTTTGCTGTCCTCATATATTTCACCACCATCAAAAACGTGTTATTATTAAGAATCCTTTTCTGTAAATCTTGCCAAAACAAAACCATCCCTAATTAAAATCCGGCATATTAATATCAGACAGTCAAAACAAAGAATAACACTTGGCTCATATTCCCGTATTCTTAATCTCATTGAACAAGGAGCAAACTCGTACAATCGTACCTGCTCGCGGAGGTGGAAAGATGAGACATCGGGTTGGTGAAAGTTACGAGACACTCCATGAGCTCCCCGGCCAGAAACACTGAGCCTCGGGCCATGGAGGCCACAACCTCGATCATCTGTAACGTTACAAACCGACAACGCTACGTTAGAAAATGAAAAACTTCAACGATAATATGGTGAGCACATTGCAGTCCTATCCGATGTACTTTTTTGTCGTTACAGTTTGACAAACATACAGCCAGTATTGATTTTACTTGTTGGCCCTCTTTGCTAATGACTGTAGTTTTAAGGACAAGTTTAACACATACCTTAACGTCAAGCGATACTGCGGCAAAGCAAATACGCAGTGTTATCCCCGAACAAATCTAAATACACTTCTTGAATAAAAGTATACCAAATTTTTCACTTCATGCCAATCCGAGCATAGCTTACTTAGCTAGCATTCCAGCTACAGTAAACAAAAAAATACGTAGACATTCTATTTCCGGTGCTGTTTTACCAATCACGAACAACGGGAAAAGGAAATAAGATTAAGAAAAAAATAAGAATAAATATATATATTTTCCTTTCAGACGATATTTTAAGCTTACCTTTAAAATAATACGTTATTTAAAATTTGGATGTATTAAAAAATATAGAGTAGAATAAGCGAGTGTGTGATGTTGCTATGGTAACATATACGGAAGGGGTCAACTCAGTGATTACAAAGAACCTTTGATTTGTAGAATTTATTTAGAAAGTTTTAAATTAATTGTACAGACAAAACTTTAGAATATTCTGTTGAATTTTATATTCATATTATACCATGTAGTGTCAAGTAGAACTTAAATGAATAATTGAAGACCAGGATGACTCCACCTCCCCTCTTCCATCTAAATGGTATGGTCACCACTGGAGGCTTGTTTTTTTTTTTTTTGCTTGCATTCTTCTTCCGCTACTATACCCAGAGTCAGCTTTGTCAGGCATCATTAACTGCTATTTATTACTCCGTGAAATCGTAACAGTTAACGCTTCTTCTGTTAGATTTAATAAAAAGTTAGTGCCCTGATTGAAGCTTGGCGCTATCGAGTTTATAAAAAGGGGCGCTATCAGTACGTGGCCTGAGAATATTGATGCCTGATAGACAACGAAAGGGGCAAAAGTTTCTCAATATCGATAACAGGCAAAAAGGTTTTGCATACTGGGCGCCGAGCTAGCAGAAGCTACGGGCGCTTCATTGAGGTCTGCTCGGGTCTGGATGTGGATAACGCTGTCGCTCTGGTATTTTCAAACTCATTTTCATGCGTCTCTTGCTCTTAGAAGCGGGCTAACTTGTAAAGTTGCATTCTGTTACTCCGCTTTAAAGCAAAGAGGCGTTCCGTGGTCATCGTTTAAGGTGGGATTATATTGTGTGTTTTCGCCTTTGCAGCTATCCGGCGGTTGCTGAGATGCTTACTTGATGTTGGCCCCCCGAATGTGCACAGTGTAAATGTGATTGCCGCATTTTAACTATTGCTTTTTGTCCTGTTCATAGGTGACCCGGCTAAAATTTTCTGGTGGCATTTAGGCGTCAGCTATCCATCCACCCATCCGTCGGTGCTGATAGCTGCATATCCACATCCGGACTTAGTGCCGAGGGGTGGGTGGGGAGGGGGTCGACCAAATCAGGAATCAAAGGGTGGGGGGTTGCATCAAGACGCCCATGAGGATATGAAAACACTGGATTGATGTTACAACTAAACAATGGCACAGGAACTTCCAACTTAAATTTGGATTCATTCATTGCGCAAGCCTTAAGAGCTTATCAGTGGAGAACAGGTTTAACCCACTGGAATGACACCAGCGCTTTTATTACTCCAGAAACCTGTGACTGACTACCACAGTAGTGGTTTTGGTCCGTAGTGAGGGCACTGTAAGCTGGCTTTGGGTACAATAGTTATTGGCAACTCCCTGCTTGTAAGTGTTTCAAGACCTGAAGTTTCATTGTCATTGTTCAAACGTCTGCAAAATGACTTCAGAGTGGGGTGAGAAATCCACAGCAGACCTCATGAGCAGGTATGTCTCCAAGGAAATGGGATACAATGTGCCCAAGGAAGGTTGGCGTATCTGTCTGGCACACGAGTTCAAGGAGAAGAGAAAGCCCTTTCAAGCGAAAGACGTCTCTCTGTCCAACATCTGGGGGCATATTGGCCTTGGAGTCAGGTTAGATCTTTTTCTCAGTACACCCTGCATGCTTCATGTTACACCTCAATGCAGCCAACCTTTTTTCAATATTCACTATTTACTTTACAATATTCATGTTGACATGGTGGAGAGCCATGGGAGGCATCAGAATATAGTGTCACGTTTCTCAGCTCACACCTGAGCACAAACCTGCAAGTGCAGTGTTGACCTGAAAATGTTACTGGTGCTTCTCTGAAAATGAAGCATCAAGACGGCCTTGCATTTTAAACCAATACCCATGATGTTAGCTGCAGGAATCCATTTTTTTAAAATTTATTCTGTAGTGCTCCCAGCGCATCAGTTTAGTCTACTAACAAATTTCTCACGTGTGGGACTAATAAAGGTTATCTTATCTTACTCTGGAGCAAAATCCCGAATGATGCTCATGAAAATCTTATTTAGATCAGTTGAACTTACATGCATACAAGTTAAGCATTAATGCAAAATATTCTGAGGGTTTCCTGTGTTAATAAACATAGTAGTTAAACCTCTTTTACTATGGTCTGTGAACTCTGGTTCCAGGTCAGTGCCAAGTTCAAAGTGCACACCATTTACTGCTCTTTGACTTTAAAACCTCTGCAGCAATAAAGGCAGCGAGTGAGGTTAATCATTCACCATCCCACAAACATGATCTTAATTCTTTTAATGTTGCCTGCCAACTGTTGCCTCCACCTAGAGAGAAATATCCAGCCTGGCCTTTGACGTCTACGCAAGCAGTGACTGTTTTTTCTGCAACCCGTTGATATCTGAGATGCAAAGTAGTACATTCTGCAGCTTTAGTGGACTGTACAGCCAGCTGTGGTACTGTTTAAATCCTGACAATGTGTCTGTCAGAGTGACTCTGCGAGAATCACCAGTCATTAGGACTGCTCCTTGACTTGGGAAAGAAAAGAAAAGCTAGCTAGTTTCCCCCCCATCTTAACTGGCACACTCTGTGTGACACTTTCAGTGCACAAATCTTTTAAATTCACCATTAATATTTAGTTTTCCTTCAGTGCAGCGGTGTGCTGTCTCTCCATTAGGCCTCCACGGAATTTTAACAATAGTTCACCACAAACCACAAACTTGATTTGTTTTCAGGAAACAGGTGCACTAAAAACAAATCCACCTAAACTTCGATTTTTCTCATGCAAGGCATGTCTCATAGCAACGTCTGTTAATTATTAGACTGATTATTGTGAGATTCATTACAGACTAGAGGGATTGTATTTAGAGAGGATTTCAAAAACACTGGGACTATTACACCCAAGTTCCGCCTTAGCTCTCTTTTATTTGACTAAGAGGTTTATCACTGTAGGATTACTTTTAATGTAATAAATAAAATAAGCATGCCTGTATGGGTAACCATAGTATGGACCAGTTAACAGTGCAATGTTTTTCAGACTCACTGTGGAAAAGATGCCCGTTTGAGCTCACACAGGTTAGGTTCAGGTTCACAGACTGGTCTGCATTCATAGACCTGCACCAGAGTCTGACCATTGTTTGCATTTGTACAGAATAACAAAATCCTGACATTGTCCTACCCTGCTATGGCTTCAAATAACATGGTTTAACGGATCCTTTTCACTCTGACTGGAGCTGTATTGATAGACCATTGTTCTCCCTCTGGTATGAACTCTGCTCTGAAGTTATTGTTTGGAACTACAGTGTCATGCACAGCAGTTCAGCTGTTGCACAGGATCTTCCTCACAGCAAGCAGAAAGCTCTCTGTGGCCGAAACCTTAACAATTATTCTGGTCTGTAGGTCTTTCCTATTTTAATGCTGCACAAGTGTTGTTTGCAATTCAGTTCAAATTTATTCATATAGCTCACCTGACTGACAACCGATAACGGCAGATGGTTGCCCCTCCCTGAGCCTGGCTCTGCCCGAGGTTTCTTCTTGATTAAAAAAAAAAAAGAGTTTTTTTCTTCCCACTGTTGCCAAAGTGCTTGCTCATAGGGGTTCATATGATTGTTGGGGTTTAAAGTACAACTCGCCTGTTGAGGCAACTGTTGCTGTGATTAAGCTTTATATAAATAAAATTGAATTGAAATGGAATGGTGCCAAATCACAACAGCAGTTGTCTTAAATTGATTTATGTTGTAAGATAAATACACTACAATCAGATGACCCACAATAAGCAAGCACTTGGCAACAGTGGGAAGAAAAAACTTATTTTTAACAGGAAGAAACTTCTACCACAACCAGGCTCAGCGGAGGGGCAGCCGTCTGCCGCGACCAGTTGGGGTGAGGGGAGGGAGACGGTAGAAAAGACAGACACTGTGGACAATGGTTTTAAATGAACAACTTCATATATTAAAGACCACCTGGAGTAGCATCATAAAGATGTAAAACATTAACCTTTATGACTGAGGTGCTCTTTCGAGCTGAAAAAATCATATTTGCAACCTGTGTGACATCCCATCATCAAGGTCTCTGCGGCTCACCACCTCGCCTAAAAAAGGTATTCTTTGATGACTGCCATTGCAGATGCCTATGTCTCAAACCACCTGAAAGACTCAGCCAGGGTGAGCTTTGCTGATTGCTGTCTTGCCCTCAAAGAGGACTCTGTGCTCAGGCATCCAGATAGAGAAGCCAATAAAATGTAACAAATTGCAGCGTGTACAGAGTTGATCGCAGAGTCACTGATTTTGTTTAGGAACCTGTAAGTTTGCTGCAGATTTATCATGGTCATTTTCCCAAAGCTCTTCAAAGAGCCTTCAAGAACAGTCAAGACCCAAATGTCTGGACTTTTAAAATAAAAGCATAAAAACTCACTGTGCATTAAGAAAATGAGCTAAAAGCCAGAGACCGTAAATAAAGATGTCTTAGCTGTAACTGTATGTTAAATGTAATGAAGGCTCGTGCTAAACAACAGCCGTGTGCTATACAGGGAGTGCAGAATTATTAGGCAAATGAGTATTTTGTCCACATCATCCTCTTCATGCATGTTGTCTTACTCCAAGCTGTATAGGCTCGAAAGCCTACTACCAATTAAGCATATTAGGTGATGTGCATCTCTGTAATGAGAAGGGGTGTGGTCTAATGACATCAACACCCTATATCAGGTGTGCATAATTATTAGGCAACTTCCTTTCCTTTGGCAAAATGGGTCAAAAGAAGGACTTGACAGGCTCAGAAAAGTCAAAAATAGTGAGATATCTTGCAGAGGGATGCAGCAGTCTTAAAATTGCAAAGCTTCTGAAGCGTGATCATCGAACAATCAAGCGTTTCATTCAAAATAGTCAACAGGGTGGCAAGAAGCGTGTGGAAAAACCAAGGCCCAAAATAACTGCCCATGAACTGAGAAAAGTCAAGCGTGCAGCTGCCAAGATGCCACTTGCCACCAGTTTGGCCATATTTCAGAGCTGCAACATCACTGGAGTGCCCAAAAGCACAAGGTGTGCAATACTCAGAGACATGGCCAAGGTAAGAAAGGCTGAAAGACGACCACCACTGAACAAGACACACAAGCTGAAACGTCAAGACTGGGCCAAGAAATATCTCAAGCCTGATTTTTCTAAGGTTTTATGGACTGATGAAATGAGAGTGAGTCTTGATGGGCCAGATGGATGGGCCCGTGGCTGGATTGGTAAAGGGCAGAGAGCTCCAGTCCCACTCAGACGCCAGCAAGGTGGAGGTGGAGTACTGGTTTGGGCTGGTATCATCAAAGATGAGCTTGTGGGGCCTTTTCGGGTTGAGGATGGAGTCAAGCTCAACTCCCAGTCCTACTGCCAGTTTCTGGAAGACACCTTCTTCAAGCAGTGGTACAGGAAGAAGTCTGCATCCTTCAAGAAAAACATGATTTTCATGCAGGACAATGCTCCATCACACGCGTCCAAGTACTCCACAGCGTGGCTGGCAAGAAAGGGTATAAAAGAAGAAAAACTAATGACATGGCCTCCTTGTTCACCTGATCTGAACCCCATTGAGAACCTGTGGTCCATCATCAAATGTGAGATTTACAAGGAGGGAAAACAGTACACCTCTCTGAACAGTGTCTGGGAGGCTGTGGTTGCTGCTGCACGCAATGTTGATGGTGAACAGATCAAAACACTGACAGAATCCATGGATGGCAGGCTTTTGAGTGTCCTTGCAAAGAAAGGTGGCTATATTGGTCGCTGATTTGTTTTTGTTTTGTTTTCGAATGTCAGAAATGTATATTTGTGAATGTGGAGATGTTATATTGGTTTCACTGGTAAAAATAAATAATTGAAATGGGTATATATTTGTTTTTTGTTAAGTTGCCTAATAATTATGCACAGTAATAGTCACCTGCACACACAGATATCCCCCTAAAATAGCTAAAACTAAAAACAAACTAAAAACTACTTCCAAAAACATTCAGCTTTGATATTAATGAGTTTTTTGGGTTCATTGAGAACATGGTTGTTGTTCAATAATAAAATTATTCCTCAAAAATACAACTTGCCTAATAATTCTGCACTCCCTGTATTTGCCTTGATAACAGAAATGCTGGTGTCTCTTAGACCAGAGTGCAAACAGATTAATGACTCAACTCTCGGGCTCTGAAAGCTGTTTGAATCCTTTTGTAACGTAGCCTAATAAATATTTGACAATGTATTCTTGCTTGAAAGGAAGTGCAGGGCCCACGCACACATCCACACATGCTAAACTCCACCTGTTAACGTGACCAAGATCAAAGCAGACCTGTCACTTCGACTCGTTTTACAGGCACTTCCGTTAAGCAGTTGCACAACTCCCTCTTTTGCCACAGCCTGTGTGCATGCTGGTGGGTGCAAATGGTTTGATTCAGCTTTGGCTGAAAAGGTGCTTTTAACAGAAAAACAACCAAGCAAGGAGAAAAGGCATGCTCATGTGACTGACCTGGTCATTTTCTAAATCTCTGATTGTTAAAGCATTCCCAATCAATGCTCTTCAACACAACCAACTCAGTGTCTCAGTATTTCTTGATTTTCCTGTTTTTTCTCTGTCATTCATTTGTCTGGTTAAAAGTGCTCTGTGCTTGTGTTCATCCAGGTATCTAAAATTTTGGTACAAGAAGACGCAGGTGGAAAAGAAGGCTCCGTTCATTGATATGTTTGGTGCCCAACCCTTACGCCAAATCTACGGTGAGTGCTTTTACAGACTGATGCTCCATTTTTTGCAACTTTTTTATGATAAATCTTAACATAAAGCACAATCAATAGTGTGCAAACAAATCGGGATGCTTGAGAACCTGTTGAAGTGTCACAGTAGGAAATACTTTGCAGCCTCATGGAGAGTGACCAGTGTGTTTGTAGACTTTCCTGTCTTGCTGCTTAGGATTATCCAGTTTTTGCAGTGTTGACTCTGTTCTCTGATTCACAGGTGCTCCACTTGGCGGCATTGGAGGAGGTACCATCACAAGAGGTTGGAGGGGGGAGTTCTGCAGATGGCAACTTAATCCTGGGATGTACCACTACAAAACAGTTATACCCAATCAGGTGAGGCTGACATGACAGGATGAATTCTGTAATGAACAGAAAAAAATAAGAAAAATTTGATTGCAATGCATTTTGTTTCTTTGGAAGTCAGAAAATACTGTCCTCTTATCACTGGCAGAGTCTCAGTTTACAAATAAGTACCTGCTTATGTGTGCAGCTGGTGTAGATGTCATAAAAACATGAAAAGCTGTATTGCACACTCATGATCAAAAAACCATCATGTGATGGCACAAATGATCAAAAAAAAGTTGTTGTTTTTTTTTTTAGGTGTTCGATTATGTGAGATGAGTGTTATTTCCAATGTTTTGAGTTCAGCACGTTTTCGTTTCATACCAGAACTTTTTGTCAGGCAGTAACGTCAGCTACATTGAGCTAAAATGTTTTGAGAGAGGGTGTGACTCCACGTTACGGGAACATCCCGCCCGCGTGTTTGTATTGTCACGAGCACTATTGTCGTCTTCATCTCAGTGTGCAAATGGCAGCTGGGAGCACTTTCACCTTGAGAAATATCACAATGTAGAATGACAAGGCAGACAAAGTAAGCACTTCCTTGCTTGGATGACATGAGAAAAATATTTGACCCGTAACTTCAACATGCACTCGTAGAATCAGTCAAACCTGATTTTACAAATGCTTAAAAGGTTTAGTGTATTTGCTCTAATATAAGGTTTTAATAGCTCAAATGAAATGATTGGCATCTCTGGCTAATGCCTACAGCACTGAACAAATTGAGTTTTTTTGTAATGACTGTGCACATGTTTTGTCTCCAAAGACATTAAAACAATTATCTGTCAACATTTTTTTTCATTTTTTTCTTTTCTCAATTTTCTGTGTTCACAGTTCACTGTGTGTTTGCGCCGTGAAGGAAAAACTGTTTACCAGCAAGTGTTATCTGTAGAGCGTCCACCTACATTACAAGGCTGGAACTGGGGCTACTGCGGGGAGTACGCCTTCTATCACGCCTTGTATCCTCGCGCCTGGACTGTTTACGACCTGCCAGGACAGAACGTCACCCTGACCTGCAGGCAGATTTCCCCAGTCATCCCTCACGATTATCAGGTAACCCACAGTTGAACTTTGTCCTTTGTTATTGTACTCTATTAGTAATATTTAGAGGGTAATAAGCTGGTAAACTGCAGTTAAAGTGCTAAGAAAAAAAGTCCAGGCTGGTACCAGCCAGCGGTCCCCAACCCCCGGGCCACAGACTGGTACCGATCCGTGAGTCGTTTGGTACCGGGCCGCGAGAGTTGAGGCTCGGGTGTGAAATTTATGGTTTTCATGGTTTTTATTGTTAACTCGGTTTCCATGGGTCTTTTCCTGTGTTGTAGTTGTGTTTCATATTTTGAAAGAAATATTTACGTGTTACCATAACGACCAGAGAGCATTAAGGCGCAGAGAGGAAGATGTCACTCTCAGTGTTGTTGGCGTGTTTCAGGAGGACGCTGCTAATAAAGTTACACAATTACACAGTGAATTCGCGTTTATTATCATATTTACCAAATACAGTTTTTGTCTTGGTTGTATCATTTTATTTTTGTTGTATTTATACGCGACACCTTGAAGGCCGGTCCGTGAAAATATTGTCTGACATTAAACCGGTCCGTGGTGCAAAAAAGGTTGGACTGCAGAACTACACGGGGCGATCGTGGCTCAAGAGTTGGGAGTTCGCCTTGTAATCGGAAGGTTGCCAGTTTGAGCCCCGGCTTGAACAGCCTCGGTCGTTGTGTCCTTGGGCAAGACACTTCACCCGTTGCCTACTGGTGGTGGTCAGAGGGCCCGGTGGCGCCAGTGTCCGGCAGCCTCGCCTCTGTCAGTGCGCCCCAGGGCGGCTGTGGCTACAATGTAGCTTGCCATCACCAGTGTGTGAATGTGTGTGTGAATGGGTGGATGACTGGATGTGTATAGCGCTTTGGGGTCCTTAGGGACTAGTAAAGCGCTATACAAATACAGACCATTTACCATTTACACCATGCCACACCACGGTATTTATAAAGCACTTGAGAAAGGAAAAACAAAACAAATCAGGGATGATCACAGGTGATGCACAGTGAAACCACAATTAAAAAGACAATCAAATAAACAGGATGTTCATCAGCAGATTATATGGTCTAATATGGAATAAGGAACTGATGTGTTTCCCAAGAACATCTTAGTTGTAGATTTTCTGTAGTTTCTTTACTTGATCTCATTTGTTTTTAGCTCCTGTAACTAACAAATGTTTCCCCTATCATACATTTTAAAGGACATGTGTTGACACGTTAGTTTTATAAAGGTTAACTCATCATCTGCATCTACATCCTCTCAGGACTCAAGTCTCCCAGTGGCAGTATTGGTGTGGGACATAGAGAACAAGAACGAGTACGATCTTGATGTCTCGATTATGTTTACCATGGTCAACGGATCAGGACAAAAGGACGACAAGTGTGGCGGACACTGGAATGAACCATTTCACCTAGAGAAGGAGGGGGAGGCGGTGTCTGGGGTCCTACTTCATCACTGTACTGCAGTGAACCCTTACACTCTGTGCATTGCAGCCCGAGAGCAGGTTTGATTTTTAGCAGCTGTAAGAAGGTTTTTGTTTTAAGTAGGCGTACAAGCATTTCCCTGGGAATGAACTCTGGACTTTTAACAATAGTCTGTTATCTGGAAATGGATTTGTAAATGTAATCCATTGGTATTAATGAGTATTAATCTTTAGATTTGCCAACAAGAGTGTGTTTGTGTACGTTACCAGTCTGACAGGGAGATCAGCCACCAGACAGCGTTCAGTCCAAAGGGACCCTGCTTCAGTCTGTGGAATGACCTCATCGATGATGGACGGCTGGACTCTCCTACAGGTCAACACTTAGAAAAATATACTGTGCAGAGAGGAGACGGGTGTCTAAAAAGTAGAATGAAACAAGATTAATGCTAAATAAATCCCCACCGTGGCATTAAAATTAGTAGAAGAGAACACAAAACGTTTTATAGATTTTAGTGTAACCATATTTAAAGTAGCTTAAAAAGATGTGGAATGAAAGAAAACAAGAAGTGGTGTGTGAATCAAATTTTATTTCATGAAAGTTATTTATTAAATTGTGAGTCATTGTTGCTGGACAAATGGTCTTCTAAAGCCACATCCCAGTCCTCCAAGTACAACCCTGGATTAGTTGCATGTTTTCTCACACTTGCTGTCATTTCTTTACTTTTCTCTCTTTAAAAAAGCACAAAATGCCACAAAAATATTTGAAAATGACACTTGCTGTAAGACACTGAAAACAAATTATATTATTTTATTTTCATTCTCTCTCAAGTCATCTCTGAAATATTAGAGTTTACAACAGGTCAGTAACCTCTCGTCTGTCTTCCCTCTGCAGGATCCAGCCCACCAACAGTCAAAGGAGAAAAGGTAGCTGCGGCAGTAGCTGTGGGCTGCTCGGTGCCGGCTCAGGGCCATAACTCACTGGAGTTCTGCCTGGCCTGGGACATGCCCAAAATGACCTTTGGGTCTCAGGAGAAGGAGCACACGAGGTAGCTCAAACACAAAAAGGAAATACACAGACAGTATGTTGCTTTTATAAAAGGCAGAAATGTCACCAAAATGTGCTGGAAGGCTTATCACTGCATTTTTCAACTATGGGCTACTTTGTAAAGAAGCACTTCATCTTTTTAGCTAGTTTCCCATGTTGTGAGTCTTTGCTGTTGCTAAATGTAAAACAGCTTGTTTTAACTTTGCTTATTTATTATAACTACAGCAAAAAAAGCATCTCTGAAGGTGACGGGCAACAAAATATACATTCAGTATAATACTTGATGGAATAATCCCGACTGGGTGAAGTGTCACTTGGCACTTTTGCTGTCTTCTGTAACTAAACCTAACCTCTGACTTCATTTTTGAAAAGTATACAGCGCATCAGCGTGTATATTTGATTGTCTCTATGAGTATGTAAGATTTTCAAACTTGGGTTGTTGTTTTTGTTTGTTTGCAGGAGATACACTCGTTACTTTGGGACCAAAGGAGATGCATCTCCCTCACTCAGCCATTATGCCCTAACACACTACAAGCAGTGGGAGAGAAGCATTGAGGAGTGGCAGAGACCCATACTGCAGGACAGGTGCTCTATTGCCCGTTATTGCACTGTGCACAGATACAATTTAATGGCAGTGTTTGCTTTTTGTAGTATATTTAAAAAGCCATTTGAGGTGTTTTATTTTGCTTCATTGAATTTATTGGGTACACTTTACTATATTAAACAGAGCATTTTATTGCATTATATGTTGCATTGTAAATGTTTATAGTTTTTTTGCCTAATTGGGCTCTTTGTTTTGTCATACTGTATTTTATTTTGTTGAGCTCTATATTTAACTAACTTTATCTGCAATTAGTTTTTCTAACACCGAAAGCTTTGCAGGTCACAAACATCTACAGCTAATATTAAATAAATGTGGTATATTAGTTCGTCACCTCAGCAGCTAAGCACTATTCTGCTTTCTATTTCTCTCATGTGCTGCAGTTCTCTACCCTCCTGGTATAAGTCAGCACTGTTTAACGAGTTATACTTTGTGGCGGATGGCGGGACCGTGTGGACGGAGATGACGGAGGATGCTGACATCAGTGGTGGCATATGTAGCGAGGACGGAGGTCTGCCAGCTCAACCCGCTGTCATCAAGGAGTATGGACGTTTCGCTTACCTAGAAGGTAGGCAAGAAAAGGGGTGTAGGGAAGTTGCGAAAAATGAAACGTATGTTATACAACTGTGACATGTAGATGGTAACAATTAATTAAGTGCATACTAACAAAAAGCATTTGTTATTTCGTTAAACAAAACGTTTCCAGTTGTATGTTGTTCTCAAAGATCTGGGCTATTTCGTGTGTGTGTGTGTGTGTGTGTGTGTGTGTGTGTGTGTGTGTGTGTGTGTGTGTATATAAGCTTGTGCTTTGACCACACATTACCTGTTTTCCAGGTCAGGAGTACAGAATGTACAACACATATGATGTGCACTTCTACTCCTCTTTTGCACTTATCATGCTGTGGCCCAAACTTGCCTTGAGTGTGCAGTACGACATTGGTGAGTGTAGTGTGCATTTTTATCTGTGGTCTTAAGCTTGTGTGTTTCATAAAGAGCCATCCTAAGACCTAGTTTTACAGCATTACCCTCTTCTCAGCTGGCAGTGTGGTTCAGCAAGACCTCACGGAGAGACTCTACCTAATGAGCGGCCAGTATTCTCCCGTCAAAACCAAAAATGTGGTGCCTCACGACATCGGAGACCCAGGTATAACAAAGGCAAAAACCTTACTTGCATTTTATTTCCAACAAATGCCTGTTGGAAGCAGCATGTCTATGAAATGGAATGGAGAGAGCTGTGCAACACACTTTATTTTTTAAATACGACACCTGACAATGTTACAATCATGTCGTAACAGGATGATGTTGTCGTATTGTAATAAAATCATCATAAAATACCAGTTTTAGTATACCCCTTCCTTGCCCTTTGCAGGGAGTTGCAGTCTCTGAGCGCTCTTGTTTTTTTTTTTTTTTATTGTTTTGTTTTTAAAAAGATCCATGGCTGGTGTACCTTTTAGGCAGTTATTTTTCAGTTCAGCCCATAGTGGAATTAAAATCATCTTCCTGACACTTTCTATTATCATTTCTTGAAACTTTTCTCTTTAGATGACGAGCCCTGGATGAGGGTGAATGCCTACCTCATTCATGACACTGCAGGCTGGAAGGACCTGAACCTGAAGTTTGTCCTGCAGGTATACAGGGACTTTCATCTTACCCAGGACAGGCAATACCTCCAGGACATGTGGCCCATCTGCCAGGTATAACTGATGACACGTTCTTAATTACACCGACTGCGAAGGATAAATCATTTTAGACATCACATACAAAGGTGGATGCATATTTAATTTTTTTGTTTATCTATTAGGCGGTGATGGAGTCGGAGTTGAAATTTGACCTGGATGGCGATGGCCTGATAGAGAACTCTGGATATGCTGACCAGACCTATGATGGCTGGATAGTGACTGGACCAAGGTGAGAGTTGGACAATTAAAGTCATGTCAATTCAGTTTTGTTTTTATTACATAATGCCAAATCACAAAAACAGTTGCCTCAAAATGTTTAATATTTTAAGGTAAAGACCATGCAGTAATAGAGAGAAACCACCAATGAGCAGATGACCCACTTTGAGCAACCACTTGGTGACAAATGAAAAGGGGAGGAAAAAAAAAATCTCTTTTAACAGGAAGAAATTTCCATTAGAACCAGGATCAGGGAGGGCAGCCATCTGCTGTGAGCAGTTAGGAGTGAGAGGAGGGAGACGAGACAAAAGACAGACTGTGGAAGACAGTTAGAGATTAATAATAACTAATGATTAAATGCTGAGTGATGTATAAACAGACAGAATGTCCTTACACACAGGTAAGAACACAGCAGCCCAGGCCTACTGCAGCATAATCACATTATTGCACATGTTTATCACATCAATGATGTGTCTTTGTACTTGAAAACTGGGGCTCAGAGATGACCTGCGATGCAGAAGCTCCTCACAGACATGAACTGATTTCATTTGAGCTGAAGAATAAGGTTGTTTTTATTTTTCTCTTGCTAACTTTGTACTTCAAGATGAAACTGAAAGAAACTAGGCAAAGTTCAGGAGTAATAATTTTGAAATTTATACAGGCCGAACACTTAATTAGATACACGTTGCAAATACCAGGTTGATTACCAGAAATTATCAGGCAGGCTGTGGTGTTTAGTTGATGCTCAGTTAGTACACCACCAGCAACCTGAACTGTTGATACAAGGCGGGATGGAGCTGTCTTTCCATGCTGTGTTTTTTTTTTTTTTTTTTTTCCAACACTTTCATTTTAAACTTTGGATATAAACAAAACACTCTATTTTCACGCAACAGACTCCACACCCACCACTCCCTCATTACACCCCTCTGCACCTCAAGTTGCAGAAAGCCAACTGATGAAAGGAGACCAAATACAGTTATATACTGGCTTTTCCCGCCAGTGTCTTAGCCCGTTTAGCCGTGGTAAGGGCCAGGATGATCCTTTTTTTTTTTTTTTTTTTTTTTGTTATATGGGTGGAGAAGTCGTAGTCAGAAAGTTCTATGGTTATAGCAAGCATGGACAGTTTTAGTGAGATGAGAAATATTCTTTTCAGAACGCTGAAAATGACCTCCATGATATTTTCCCACCAGTCCCAAAGTGCCGGATAGCTCCATAGAATATGTAGAATCGAGGCACCCTGGCCATCACATCTCCAGCAATTGTCCATAGGAATCAAGTTCCATTTGTGCAACTGTTGCAGTGTTCAATGCCACCTGTGGATTATCTTTAGCTGGATGAATCTGCTGCCTATTTCCCTATACATCAGCTGGAGATATGTCCACTGCCAGATCTTGGGCCCAGCAACCTTTAACTTTGGAGGGTCAGCTATCTGATCTTGCAGTAAATGGTAGATCTTAGAGGTAATACCTTTACCAAAGGGCGATCTCGAAAGCAGTGCTTCCACAGGGCTGCCTGCAGAACAACTCCTGGGACTTCCCAGCTATTTCAATAAAGAACTGCGCATTTGGACATATCTCCAGAATCAATTGTGCTGCAAATTATATAGCTCAACAATCTGATTGAAGCCCAGGAAATGTTTTGTTCTGCAATAAAATAAATGTGATACATGGAGGATGCCTACCTTCCATGCTGTTTACACCAAATTCAGAGCCTGCCATCTGAGTGTTGCAGCAGAAATTGAGACTGATCAGACCAGGTTTCTCTTGTATACCAGCAGTAACTTAAGCATATTAGTAATAATTTGCCTTTTAATCAAATATAGCGAGAATAAAATTTAGTGACCCATATTTTGGCTCTACATGCAAAGGTCCAAAGTAGTCTGCATCTAACAAAGAAGTAATATTAGTAAAAAAATTATTGACTCTAGTATAATTTTTTTAATTTGTATTTTTAGTGCATACTGTGGTGGTATGTGGGTGGCATCGCTCTGTGTGATGTGTAAAATGGCCAGACTGTTGGACAGCGAGGAGTCGTACCGTCACTACAAAGACCTGTTGGACAGAGGCAGTGCTGCTTTTGAGAAACTACTGTGGAATGGTGAGGCCAAACAATGTAGTCCTGACTTAAAATGTAATTCTTATGTTTTGGTCAGTGATGATGATAAAATGCACAAGCAAATGCTTATTCTTAGGCTGGTAATAAGCAGTAATGTGTGGCTGGTATTCAAAGATGTCACATCTGTCTTTAGCTATTTTTAAATAATGTTTGACAGTAGACTGCTTGAAGACCTAAAGTGACTTCGCTTTGTGTTTCTCATCCCATCAAACACAGGCAAATACTATAACTATGACAGCAGTGGGAGAGAGCTTTCTAACAGTGTCATGTCGGACCAGTGTGCTGGCCACTGGTTCCTGAGAGCATCTGGGCTGGGAGACGGAGAATTTCAGGCAAGTCTTTTATTGAGCTAGCAGTAGTGTTCAGTTCAAGAGCGGTGCTTGATGGCTAAACTGATAATGTTAGCGTTGAAAGTAAAAATTTGTTTATTATTTTATTGTAGACTTTTGCAAGCTTAATGTGGGAGGAGCTAAATTGAGACATGTAGACCAGAGTGGAGGAAATCTTTCCTAATCCTTCTGGAAAAATCACACCTTGCTGGAAACTGTTGTTAAAGTAAAGCTCATTCAGAGTTTAAAAATGTTCAAACTTCATTTCCAAGCCACTTTTTACTGGAGAGAACCCCAACAATCAAATGAATCCCTGTGGTGACAGTGGGAAGGGAAAACTCCCTTTTAACAGGATGAAACCTCCAGCAGAACCAGGCTCAGGATGAAATATTTCATCACTCATCCTAGTGACTTCTTCCACTAAAAAGGCTACATTTAGATGAATAGTTTTCTATTCAAGATTTTTTTTTTAATCGTAATATTTTAAATTCCATTCTGGCTTTAACAAGACGCCATGAAGAGAAGCTATTATGGGAGGGATGTCTTTTTATGTCCTGAAGATTGAAGGGAACGCTTGGTTTTTGACATTGAATGACTAGGCCTAAGTTTGACACATTTTGTAGCTGAAAAGCCACGACAGCTCTGACTTTACATTATTGATTTAAACTTTGAAAAGACGGGTTTTTTGGGGGTTTTTTTTTTTATGGTTTCTTTTTTTTAATTATAATTCCTGTCCTGTACTGACTTCCTAAATACTAATTAAAAATAAGTAAAATTACAAATAAATAAAACATAATATCATGTCTTTTCTGTCTGCGAGACTCCAGAATACATGTATGTTACTCGAGGAATGTTTCTGAAGAAAGTTATATGGTCTAATCATTGCTTCTTCTCTTCTTTTAGGCCTTTCCAAAAGAAAAGATCCAGAGTGCACTAAAATCTGTGTTCGACTTGAATGTAATGAGCTTTGCTGGAGGCCAGATGGGGGCAGTCAATGGCATGCGCCCTGAAGGAGTCCCTGACCACTCCAGCGTCCAGTCTGATGAAGTCTGGATTGGAGTTGTATACGGGCTGGCAGCCACAATGATCCATGAGGTATGATCGATCGATTGATCTATCTATCGATCTATCTATCTTCGTCTTTTCTCTTTTTCTTATATCTTTTTTTTTTAAAAGCAGCATTTTCAAAATGTCACTCTGGGTCATGGATACACTGGACAGTTGTTCAGTTAACTAGCTAAATTAAAATAACTAGCTACAGCTAGTTAACTGAGTCAGCAGGGGTCATATGTACCTGGTAATACATGGACTTGGTAATACTTGACAATGTGGGTCTTTCTAAAGTTGTGGAGATATTGTGATCCTGAATTAAACACTGTCTCAAGCCTGCAAATATCTGCTTTTTCCTTAGGGAATGCAGGAGGAAGGTATGCGTACAGCGGAGGGCTGCTACCGGACGGTGTGGGAGAAGCTGGGCATGGCCTTTCAGACCCCAGAAGCCTACTGTGAGAAGAATATCTATCGTTCTCTGGCCTACATGAGGCCTCTGAGCATTTGGGCCATGCAGCTTGCCCTGAACACCTCACAGAAGGATCAGACTACAACAGCTCAGACTGGAGTCACAGACTGAACTAAGGCCTGAGTCATTAGAGGAGGGAACAGGAGTTCCTAGAAACTCCCCTGTAGCCACCACTTTGATCTGGACTGACACCTTGAGGTGCTGTTTAACTGTTTACAGACCCGGAATTAAATTTCACCCAGTTTGTTTCACTGTAAATGTTTGAGGCTATGGTTCAGGATTGTACATTTTCCTCTACAAAGACAGTAGGTGTGAAATAGTGATCATATTTTTAGGTGAGCACATTTGATTGCTGTGTATGAAGTGTTAGCAAGGTAATACCAAAAAATAAATAAATAAAGCATAGCCTGTGTCTATTGATAATTAGACAAATTACTTTGTTACAGAACATCCAAATACTGTTTGCATACACATAAACAAGCAAACACTACACTTCGCTGTTCACAGTCATGGCTATAATACCTGCAACATGTTCATTATATGATTTTCTTCATCCCCCCTTCAAATTTGAATGCTCTATTAAGTGGTGTAATGTCTGAGTGGTTTTGGAGATTAAGCCTGTAATGAAAAAAACATATAAAT